>NC_132848.1:5757575-6060606 GCF_048164855.1 Canis lupus baileyi | reverse complement strand
ACCTATAAAAACTTCTTAAAAATAAAAGAAAAAGAGAATATTACCAAACCATATGAAAATGCTTTAACATATAACAAGTTATACTGGTAAAGAAAGGTGTACCCCAAGTAGAAAGAAAAACACATTCAGGAAAGTGTATCTTAGAGATAGAAGTCACTTTTATTTTTCTATATTTTCTGTCTATCTATCTATCTATCTACTACCTACCTACCTACCTACTTACCTACCTAGCTATTATAGGCTCCAATCCAGTGTGAGGCTTGAACTCAACCCGAGATCAAAACTTGCCTGAGATCAAGAATCAGAACCTTAACTAGTTTATCTGCCCAGGCATCCCAGAAGTCAAACACTAAAATATGACTGTCCTTCTCCAATTGTCCCTAGGATACAGAAGTGCGTAAGTTTCTTCTATGTAACTTGTAAAATGTAAAGTATGAAATACAATAGATGATGTATATTAGGTTGGTTAAGAGAAAAGTAAGAATTCTTTCTACACACCCTTGAAAATGAGAGAAATACAAGAGTTAAACAACCTTATATGATAGTATAAAATTAATTTTTAAATGAGCATGGCAGTTTATTGAAATTGATTCTGAAGGTGGACATAATTTTGCCACTAAATGGAGAGACTTATTCATGAGAGATACACAGAAAGAGAGGCAGAGGGAGAAGCAGGCTCCATGCAGGGAGCCCGCCCAATGTGGGACTTGATCTCGTAACCAAAATCCCGCCCTGAGCCAAAGGCAGATGCTCAACCTCTGAGCCACCCAGACATCTCTCTCTCTCTCTCTCTCTCTCTCTCTTTTAAATATTCATTTATTTGATAAAGAAAAAGAAAAGAGAGCAAGAGAGAGAGCAAGTGGAAGGACAGAGGGAGAGAGAGAGAATCTTAAGCAGACCCCCTGCTGATCATAGAACCTGACACAGGACTCCATCTCTGGACCCTGAGATCACCACTTGAGCCAAAATCAAGAGTCAGCGCTTATTCAACTGAACCACCAGGTCTCCTGAGTCACAGAAAATCTTAAGGAAAAAGTTTTCCAGTTACATTAATGGAAATATCCAATCTTCTTTAACAAATGACAGTTTAAATTCAATAATAGTGGTAGAACCATGCAAAATCACTTTTGAGATAATGATGATTTCTATTTAAATAATCCTAATATCTCTATTTAATAAAAAATTATTCATGTCAAGTTGTATCAGGCTATCTGCAGGGTTTATTAGAATAATTGGACAAAGCAGATTAAATACTAAATTTTTTCCTCACATAATATTTTTTTAATTTGAATGTAACCTGTTTAACTGGAGGCATAATTATTTAAAGTGATCTACTGCTTCTTAGGGAAGTAGATCCTGATAAATGATAACTATAAGAGCCATGCTTTATTAATTGTAGTACATACGATTTTTTTTTGAAGAGCTGGAGTAGAATAACATGATCAAAAAAAAAAAAAAAAAGGAACATGCTCTATGTAAAGGGTCTGGTGAAACTGGGCAGAAGCAAAAGGGATCTAGGACTAGTGGAGAAACAGGACTTGGAGGCAAAGACTGATCAAGGGCAAAAATGTTACCCAACCCCTACCACCACTCTCAGTCAACAGTGAGATTTGGGAGAAGAGCCATGTTAAATGGGCATCTATGAAGTTTTACTCTCCGAGATATATTATGTTAAACCTTCTTCAGTCTTTCTCATTACCTGTGTAAGTAAATGTATCATGCACAACAATGCTTAAGACATTAATACTGTTTTGATGTTTTAGAAGGATGCTCACTTGATTATTACTACATAATAGTTGGTTTTGGATGACAGCAGAGTGAAAGTGTGAAAAAGTTAGATACCTGCTGAATGCGAATTCTAATATCTACTATCTAGAAATTATTGTGTGTTTCTTCATATAAAAATAAACATACAAAACCTATAATGAAAATAACTCGTGTTCATATGGCATTCAAGAACCGCAAAGTATTTTTGTGTATTTAGTTCTCATAATAACCCTATAGAGTAAACATTTATATTACCTCATTTCAGAAGAGGGTGATTATGTGTTATATCTAGAACTGGAACACGGGGTCTCTGAAAACCCAAATTCTTACAAATCACTGAAAATGGAGAGCAGTATTGGAAAAATACATAAGTGTTGATCACTGTATAAATATTTCCAGTAGAGAACATTAGACCCAGGCATCTGTCATTCTGACCTTTAAAGAGGTACTAGAAATGTCATGTCTAACCTAAATAGCATACCCAATGCATGCTGAAGTGTTCAACAAAATCTAAGCTGAGGACAAACAAGGGCAATCTGTCAAGCCAGCTGTTCCTAACATTTGACAACACACTCTCCTTCACAAAAAGAAGCTTGTCTCTGATACTGTTTTCCACTCAGTGGTGATAAATGCCAGTATGTCAATTCTTTACATATTTGAGGATTTACACGTATCTAATCTGACACACATGTGGGGTCTCTATTCACAGGGTGAACACAGCCCTGCCAAGTCACTTTGGCTTATAATGTAATTAGAACTTGAATTTGCAGATTATTTTATTTTTATTGTTTATTTATTTATTTTTTTGCTTACAGGTCTGGGAGAAAGAAAGAAGTAGGGCAAAATGCCACTAGAACCATTTCATACTTTTTCCCCCAACTCCAAGTCATTTATTAATTCTTATAATATTGTTCTTTTCATTTAAGCTGAATGTTCAAAATGGCCAGCATTATAATAGGAAAATATTGATTATATTTTTAAAAGATTTTTTAAAAATTATTTATTAATGAAAGACATAGAGAGAGAGAGAGAGAGAGAGAGGCAGAGACACAGGCAGAGGAAGAAGCAGGCTCCGTATGGGGAGCCTGATGTGAGACTCCATCTGGGGACTCTGGGATCATGCCCTAAGCTGAACGTACATGCTCAACCACCGAGCCACCCAAGCATCCCTACTGATTATATTTTGTGTTAAGTTATTCTCTATTAAGACACCTCAAGCCACTTTCTGCCTTTTTTATTAGAGGAAAAAACTAAAGAAATGAAAATACGAAGAAGTGTATGTTTATTGTATGACTATTTAATAACTGAATAAAATATAGGAGCTTACTAATCCAGAAATTCTACTAAAATTGGCTTTGGAAAATATGTTTTATCAGATTCTAACACAAAATTAGCCTAAAGAGAAACAAAAGAAAATGGAGTGATCAACAATGCAGCAGCAATGAAAGGGTATGAAGAAAGAGAAATTAAGATCTGAATTGAGCTGTGGGGAAGTTTGCAGGTAAAGTGAGCAAAACAAATGCTAAATGCTATCAACCTTTTTACATTTGGTGAAGTTCAAATTAAATATAGAGAACAAGCAACACATATTTGTTTTAAAGGAAAGGCATGTGTGGATGAATGACCTCCGGTATTGTAATGGTATAGCCTAGACTGGCAGTTGCCTTATTCGATCCTCATTTTCCCCTTCTGCCTCATTACTGGGCTTAAGGATGTGCCATGCTAAAATATATTTGCCAGTACCTCTTAAAATTAGAAGTGACCAGCTAACTAAATTCTCACCATAAGACAAAAGTACAAATATTGGGTGATACTTTTAGGAAGGTCCAGCTGTATTAAGCTTTTACTAGGTTATCCTGACTTAAAAAATGATTCCACAATCTCAGTGATTTACAACATGACTCATTGTAAATAAGGATTCATGTCTAGCTCATATGTTGTTATGCTGGTGTTTCAGCTATTCTTCACATATCTTTTATTCAGGGATCTCATTTAAAGAAGCTTCTACAATTTGGGACATGCCGTTTTCTTGAAAAAAAAGAAATTTTGAAGCAGCTGATGATTATTAAAGCTCATGTGGCATATGGGACGTCCATTCTCATTCTATTGGTCAAAACAAGTGTCAAAACCAAATCTAACTCAATGGGTGGGAAAATACACTATATTTGGTATAAATATGAGAAAAATACATATTTTAAAAGACAATCTACAGTGGTTTATAATTTATTTTATAGGAAAGATGAACAATGATTAGTGTGAAAACTTGAGTTGCTATGTATAATTACAGTTTTGAGCACTGGTTTTCCTCTGGCTTTGAGGGCTGTGACATTTTCATTTAATTTATACATATTTATGCTTATGTATGTAAAAGATTAGAAAGCAAAATTTTATTTATATGATTCTATTGCATCTTACTCTAGGAAAAGTATCTATGGAAACCATATGTTGTGAAAGACCTTTGGGCAATGGTAACCAGAAGCATTCTAGCATTCCCATACACTACAGAAAATTATATAAAGCTAAGTAAAATGATCAAAAACAACCATTTTAGGGAATAGCCGTCACCCAAAAGAAGGCAATAAATTGAGAAATGTTTATTCCTGGAAAATTACAAATGTCTGGTATAATGAGCTGGTAAATCTCAACTCAGGTGAAAAGTACAGGCGTACCATCTTGAAGTCAATAGGGCAACCCACTGATTTTGCCATAAGGAATGGCAGACTCAAGCATTGGAGGGGGTGTAGTTGGAGTAAAAATCTGTAGCTTTGCTAGCCAAAAAATTATCAATTCAGCTTCTAATAAGTAGGAAAAAACTAGATTATTGTTAGCCTGAAATTATGAACTTGGTTCAGGGTATCAGGAAGATCAATAAGAAACTAACGGATAATGGAGATTGGAGCGGTATACAAGGGCTGTGATAAGCTGTCTAGATATTCCTCACAGATGTCCACAGTAGCATGAGGGGAGAGGACCAAGGAGATACAAAGAAATGTGAAAACCCAGGAAGACCTGAGCACAGGCAGAAACAGTGAATATGTTCTGTAGCCAAACACAACTGGATCGGCAGCTGGAAAACCCTACGAAAAACATGAGTTCACATTTACACATAGGTTTCATACACATAATGAGGTACTTTCAAAAAATGTTTAAAAACTTGATGACTTGATGATGACAAAATGCTATTTCAAGCCTCAAGGTAATTTCTGAATTGTTTAGATAGAAAGACATTCTAATGAGATCCTAATCAGAAACAAGAGAGATAATGAAACAGTGCAGAGCTAAATGCTCTGCATGATGATATAAAACCTACCTTTCTGAACTGTAGTCCTGAGTGTATCACCCACCTAAAGGCAGTTCTGAGGGAAGGGAAAGCTTATTTCATTTCCTCATCTACTTGAACCCTAGAAGACGCTGAATATCTGTTTGGGGGGTGATGATAACAGTCATTAGAAGCTGTTTGGGGGTGTGGGACGTGCAGAACTGAATCCTTTCAACATTTGAGCAGGTTTGGAGAAATATTGGCAGAAAAACCAGCCCAGGAAAAGGAAGACCTACAGCTCTTTCAGAGAGAGAAATATCAGTAGTCTCCTAGCAGGGCTTTCTTGTACTTCCCATGTGCTTGCAGACATGCTATTTCCTATGTCAGACATGCTAAGCTTGCAGACATACTATTTCCAACACTAATAAAGCTTTAAAAATTATCTGTGACAATAAAAATTGACCTACGGATCACCTCAACAATGACTGGCTAGGAGATTATAAGGACATTAGTATGGATTTCTAGACCATGTAAGCTTTTCTTTAGAATTCTAAAAGGCAAAACAACACAGAACAAAACAAACAGCAAAAAGGAAAGAAAAAGGGGGTCCCTGGTTTAGAAAAAGAAAAAGGGGGCTCAGTGGTTTAGCACCTGGTCCTGGCCCAAGGAGTTATCCTGGACTTTCGGATCGAATCCCACACCAGGCTCCCACATCAGGCTCCCTGCATGAAGCCTGCTTCTCCCTCTGCTTGTGTCTCTGCCTCTCTCTCTCTCTGTGTGTGTGTGTGTGTGTGTGTGTGTGTGTCTCATGAATATATAAATAAATTATTTTAAAAAAAGGAAAGAAAAAAAGAAAAAAATTATAAATACTTTGGATGGAAAGCCCAATAAAAGAATGGAAGTGTTGTTGGATAGGACCTTACTGGATAGGACCTTCAGCTTCATTTGGGTATTAGAAGAATGGATTATGTTCTGAAAGATGGAAGATTTGAGAATATTCGTGTTTTATTTTGGAATCTTCTCTACAATTGTTTGAACAATGTTGTACCATTTGCCTATATATTGGACTAATCTCTGTCTTTCATATTGACCAGAGAATGCATTTCAGTCTCACCAAGATGGCCAGTGTTGGATAAATGTGACCCATTTGGAATAAAAGCCAGGTGTTTCTAGCTCTTGGGTTACCACCATAAAAGAAGACTTTAGTTGTTAAAATTATCTCAGTGTGACAATGTGAGTTGGATGCATTATTGGAGACTGATTTTTTCAGAAGTAGTATCCAAAGATCATGGTACATATTCTGATTTATAGGGTTCTTCTTTGATGCTACCTTCCAAAGGTGTTTACTCTGATAAGCAATCACACCTGTCATATGGAAAGTACCTGTGCCAGATTATAATAGTGCTCTCAAATAAGTGCTATCTTGTTCACCTCTCACTTTTTCTCTCTTGTAACTTCAGTCTGCAGGAATCAGAGGTACCAGAGTGAAAAGAGAAATCATGAAGCAGTAAGGTAGGAAAAGAATAAAGAAGTTGACCGCAAATTCTTTATTTATACTCATTTTTTAAGCCTCATTTGGGCCCAAGGGAGAGATACCTTTAAGTAAATGAGTTGCAAACATTTTGATTTAGGATGAATTTTTTAATAATTGAGAATGAAACTTTTAATGCCTGAAACTGAATTGGAAATCTATGGTATCTGCCTAAATTATTATTCCATTCAGTGACAAAAATTCAAAATATTATTGAAATACAATATTGTAAGAAAAATAATGCTGTTTTATAATTGTGTCCCAGGGAAATCTTCCTCATTTAGGATAATGATATTGATAGCATTCTAAATGAACTGTATATTGGATGTGTAGTTTTTAACATAATATGAATATGCTAGAATGTAGTCCCCACAGAGCAAGAAACTTGTTTTGTATACGGTTGTACTTATAATGCACAGGAAACCACCTAGTATATTAATTTTGTTGAAGAAATAAATGTTATATCTGTGATTCTGTAACTGGATTTTTTCCTAGCATTATAATTATGAACAAATATATTAAACCAATTATTAATTTGTTGCCGTTCAGCTCCAAATTTACTCTTCAATATATACATGATTCTCTCCTGATTGGACCTAAATTGTTACATATGTATATCCATAAAAGAAGAACTCCATAGTAATTTTAACACTGTTTACTATTCCATTAATGTATGAATTTAACAATATATGGAAGCAATTTGCTAGTGATAAAATTCTTACTATTTTACAACTATGGCATTATACATAATATATGCTGAGTATGCTTTTATATATGTATTTTGATCACTTATCATTTGAGTCGGGTTAAGTTATAAGAATTAAAAGTGCTGGATCAAAAAGTATATTAATTTTTACAATTTGTTCAATGTGATTAACATATAAGAGGAAAAATATCTTGTAGATAAGCATTTATGAAAAAGGAAGAAAAATCCAAACAAATAAAAATAGTAATCAGAATTTAATAGGTTTTATGAACCTTTTTTTGTTTTTCTTACATTATAAATGTAAGGTGATTATAAGTGCCTTTATCTTCCATTTTCTTCTTCCTTTTTAGTAGTAAGAGTTGGGCAAAAAGACATATTTCAGAGTTTCATTTTGAAAGAAGATTTTTCTCTCTGTGTTGCTCATGAATAAATAAATAAAATATTTAAAAAAAGAAAGAAGACTTTTTTCACTTCACTTTCTTACTAACTAAAGTTAGTAAACTTAAAAGCAAAAGCAAAAGATAATAAATTTTTTTGTCTGTCATGAGTTACTTCCCTAGTTCTGTGCACTGAAATATGTTAATGCATTTTAGTGGAATGTCTATGTTTTGAGAATTTGCCTAATGTTTTACAATCTTACAAGATATTCCTCCCTAGCCTTAGTGAATTCTTTTTTTTTAATAATTTGTTTGTCATAATTGATACTTTAGCACATCGTTGGTCATACACAGTGTGCTAAATATAATCCAATATTCACAAAATCAGTATGGAATATGACGACATACTGGTAAAATGCACCAAACCCCCTTCCCCCTCATTCTGAACTTTTCTTTAATTAGGAGAACTTTCAAAATTGACCTTTGGTCTCTCTAAGAATTTCATATTATATTGTAATATTCTAAGCATATCCACATTGAAGTGCTATAAATTAACCCTAAACTAGACTCTTGTTCACCTCTTATACAACCTTTTCACTTTTCTCTAGAAATTCTCATACATGATTAAATTTTACAAATGTTAAAGAGAAGCTGACTATATTTTAATTTTCATAAAGTAGTTTTATGTTTATAAAGCACTATCTTGTCTTACGAATATAATAAAATTAATCTTGTACATCATAAAAGGCTACATTAATTGAATCCATTTATGTAGACAATTATCATACCTACCAGATAGTGGAAATTGCATTTTCTATGTCTCATGATTTTGACTTGTTTTAGGAGATCATTTTTGCAGTTAATTTGTGATTGTGTCAATGATAAATGATTTGGAAATTACTTAGATTACTTTTTAAGAAACTATCCTGTTGCAATAAGCAGCTTCTACATTAGCTCCCAATTACCTCCACTCTTGGTATTACACCATAGTACAATTCATAGCCTTGAGTATGGGTTTAACCTAGTTATTGATTATAGCAAATATAATATAGAAAAAATGATGAGATGTCACTTCTAAGACTGACTTATAAAAAACTGTGACTTCCATCTTATTCACACTCTTTTTTTGTTTTTGTTGTGTGTTCACTCTGATGAAGCAAGAGCTACCATATTGTGAGGTATAGAAGTCATTGACTGAATCAAATTCTCCCTCAATCCCCTGGAAAAGAGCTGTAGCTCTGGTGCAAACCCTGATTGCATTTCTGTGAGATACCCTGAGCCAGAGGATCCAGGGAAGGGTTTAGATTCCTGACTCATGGAACTGTATGATAAATATGGCTGTGCTAAATTTTGGGGTAGTTTTTATTAGGCAATAGTATATACTCAATGTGCTCATCATGTTCTTTGTTTTGCCATCTTGAACAATTTTAAATTAACTTTTTTTTTTTTTAACCAGTGAAATGAACTATTCCTAAAATTAATCAGTATTGCAATTTATCCACAAAAATTGCAAGTGTCTGAAATGGAAAAGTGAAAGGCAAAAACAGAAGTATTTTTCCTATCAGTTTCAATAACATTATCCTTGGATTCCATTTCTATAGGTTCTAGAAATGGGCTGTCTAGAAAACAAATATCTTTAGAATTACTTGTTAAAAGATTCCAATGGATCCAATCTCAACAACAAAAAAAAGAGATCTTAGTGGAAGCAATAAGATATTTTGAACTTCCTTGTGCTTTTGAGGTGAACTGAGAATTATGCTGGCTCATAACACTGACCACATATCATATAGACTGGTTATCAGTGAGTTATATCAGCAAATGGTCCCAATGAATTAAGGGAATCAACTAAAAGATATTTTCTTCTGTCTAGCAGAGGTAACATTGTTACTTGTAAGTAAAATAGTTATCCTGTACAAAATGTCAGTGGTCATGGTGGTGGCTTTCAGAATTGTTCATATGAAGTCTAGGGAGAAATAAAAAAAAAATGAATAGGGGAGACAGATGGGGGGGGGTATAGTAGAAGAACTGAACAATATATAGTGAACATAGTTGTGTGTATTTTAAATAAACTTTGAAGTGTATCATATATACATAAAAGTGAACAAATCATAAATGTACAATTCAAAACATTTCGAAAAGTTAACATCCTATCTACACAGCATTTAAATAAAGAAACAAAACAGACCTATACTCTAGAAGCTACTTTTGAACTCTGTTCTAGTTACCATATTCCTAGAGGGTTAACCACATATATACAGCATGTTATTTTTTGCCCACTTTTAAATTTTATGTAATGGTAATATACAGTATGTACTCTTGAGTCTGGCTTTTGCACAATGCTATCTATGTTTGTGAGATTTGATTTTGTGATGTGTATAGCTATAGTTCATTCTCATTATGGCACAGAATTGCATTGAATAAATATACCATAATTTATATATCCATTTTGCAGTTAATGGACATTGGTTCCTCGTTTGGGGCAATTACAAACAGTGCTGAAATCAACACTTTTGTTAAGTATCTTTTGGTATACATTTGTATATAATTTTGTTGGTTATAGACTTGGAAGTGGAATTGCTGAGTCATTAGTGTGAGAATGTTTTGTGTTAGTAGATAACACCAAAAGGTTTTTCAAACTGGCTATGTTAATTTACATTCAGTGTTTATAAAAGTTTCATTTGTTCCACATACTAAATAACATACAATACTATCAATCTTTTAAATTTTAGTCATGGGGATAGGGGAGGTAGATTATAGTAATTAATTGTGATATTGAAGTTCATTTCTCAGGTGAAAAATGATTTTGAATATTTTTCATGGTTTCTGACCAAATTGATATCCACATTTATAAAGTATCTTTTTAAATTCATTTGCCCTTTTAAGTTGTTTCTTTTTTTATAGATTTGTTAAAGTTTATTATACTTTTTGAATATGAGTAAATTTCTGATATAAGCATTGCCCTTTCTTTAAATGTTTGAAATAACTAAATAGTGAAAACCTTAGGGCTGAAATTTTCTATTTAAAATTATTTAATTAAAAAATAATACCTTTGAAAGATACAGGAATATTCAGACTTTTCATGTCTTCTCCAATTTTTTTTGGAAAGTTGAGATTTCAAGAGATAAAACCATTTTATCTAATGTGCAATTATTTTTGCAAAATAATTTTAAAAGTATAAAGAAGGGATGCCTGGGTGGCTCAGCAGTTGAGCATCTGCCTTGGGCTCAGAGCGTGATCCTGGGGTCCTGGGATTGAGTCCTACATCAGGCTCCTGCATGGAGCCTGCTTCTTCCTCTGTGTGTGTCTCTGCCTCTCTCTCTCTGTTTCTCCCATGAATAAATAAATAAAATCTTTTTTAAAAAAGTATAAGGAAAACACAGATACTATCATAAGGCCTCAGTTTGCATGTAAAAGTATCAGCAAAATGAAACTGGATAATGATAAATAAAATAAATTATGGCCAAACTGACCTTAATGGGTAATATTAGAGAAGCAATTCTAAAGAAATGTTTGTAGGTAATGCAAACATTCTATACATGTTCAGATGTATAGAGCTCTGGCTAGCTACCCAGAACTGGTCAAGAGCATCATTAAAAACTCTAAAATAACTAAATGCCTGCAGCCCCCAACTATCCTGCCTGGCATATGCTACAGAGGTATGCAAATACAAATCATGATTGATTGCATAATTAGTACATGCATTTCAGAGTCTTTCTTCCTGAAATTTGAAGGCTCACTTTTGAGCCATTATTTCTTATCTCTACCAATGAAGCCAATATACAAAGAGCATGTCATCTCTAACAAGAATTTAAAGAATCCTCTTTGTGTCTAAGTTACAGAGAAATTTTAAAATGTGAACATTGAAGCACAGAACAGAACAAACCACATTGTGATACAATAAAAAATACATACTTGGTTTTTGTCCCCAGTTCTTGATACAGCACTTCTAAAACCCCTGAAATCTCCAAAGTGATAAGTTTGTCTTTTGTATGCTGATAAGATGAGTGGTTACCAGGGGCTCCTAGAAACTTCAGAATTGGAGCTTTTCACTAGAAAGACCAAGGCATGATTACTGGAGCTTCCAGTCTCAGGCCTTGACTTTTAGGGAGAGGTTACGGATGGGAGTTGAGTTCAACCACCAATGGCTAATGATTTAATCAATTGTTCCTATTTAATGTGACCTCCACAAATACCCTTAAAGAGTTGGGTCTGGGGAGCTTCTGGGTTGGTGAACACATCGAAGTGCTAGGAGAGTAGTGTTCCTGAAAAGGACTTGGAAGTTCCCGGCCACAACCATCCACACTTTGCTCTCTGCATCTCTTTCATTTGGCTGTGTTGTATCTTTATAATAAACTGGGAATAATAAGCAAAACACTTTTCTGAGTTTTTGTGAGATGTTCTAACAAATAATTGAATCTGGGGAACAAGTAGATGAAACCCTCAGCTTTTTTTTTTTTTTTAAATTTTTTTTCTCTTTTTTTAAAATTTATTTTTTATTGGTGTTCAATTTACTAACATACAGAATAACCCCCAGTGCCCGTCACCCATTCACTCCCACCCCCCGCCCTCCTCCCCTTCTACCACCCCTAGTTCGTTTCCCAGAGTTAGGAGTCTTTACGTTCTGTCTCCCTTTCTGATATTTCCCACACATTTCTTCTCCCTTCCCTTATATTCCCTTTCACTATTATTTATATTCCCCAAATGAATGAGAACATATAATGTTTGTCCTTCTCCGACTGACTTACTTCACTCAGCATAATACCCTCCAGTTCCATCCACGTCGAAGCAAATGGTGGGTATTTGTCGTTTCTAATATCTGAGTAATATTCCATTGTATACATAAACCACATCTTCTTTATCCATTCATCTTTCGTTGGACACCGAGGCTCCTTCCACAGTGTGGCTATCGTGGCCATTGCTGCTATAAACATCGGGGTGCAGGTGTCCCGGCGTTTCATTGCATCTGTATCTTTGGGGTAAATCCCCAACAGTGCAATTGCTGGGTCGTAGGGCAGGTCTATTTTTAACCGTTTAAGGAACCTCCACACAGTTTTCCAGAGTGGCTGCACCAGGTCACATTCCCACCAACAGTGTAAGAGGGTTCCCTTTTTTCCGCATCCTCTCCAACATTTGTGGTTTCCTGCCTTGTTAATTTGCCCCATTCTCACTGGTGTGAGGTGGGATCTCATTGTGGTTTTGATTTGTATTTCCCTGATAGCAAGTGATGCAGAGCATTTTCTCATATGCATGTTGGCCATGTCTATGTCTTCCTCTGTGAGATTTCTTTTCACGTCTTTTGCCCATTTCATGATTGGATTGTTTGTTTCTTTGGTGTTGAGTTTAATAAGTTCTTTATAGCTCTTGGAAACTAGCCCTTTATCTGATAGGTCATTTGCAAATATCTTCTCCCATTCTGTAGGTTGTCTTTGAGTTTTGTTGACTGTATCCTTTGCTGTGCAAAAGCTTCTTATCTTGATGAAGTCCCAATAGTTCATTTTTGCTTTTGTTTCTTTTGCCTTCGTGGATGTATCTTGCAAGAAGTTACTATGGCCAAGTTCAAAAAGGGTGTTGCCTGTGTTCTTCTCTAGGATTTTGATGGAATCTTGTCTCACATTTAGATCTTTCATCCATTTTGAGTTTATCTTTGTGTCTGGTGCAAGAGAGTGGTCTAGTTTCATTCTTCTGCATGTGGATGTCCAATTTTCCCAGCACCATTTATTGAAGAGACTGTCTTTCTTCCAATGGATAGTCTTTCCTCCTTTATCGAATATTAGTTGACCATAAAGTTCAGGGTTCACTTCTGGGTTCTCTATTCTGTTCCACTGATCTATGTGTCTGTTTTTGTGCCAGGACCACACTGTCTTGATGACCACAGCTTTGTAGTACAACCTGAAATCTGGCATTGTGATGCCCCCAGATATGGTTTTCTTTTTTAAAATTCCCCTGGCTATTCGGGGTCTTTTCTGATTCCACACAAATCTTAAAATAATTTGTTCTAACTCTCAACTGAATACACATTCTTCTCAAGTGCACATGGAACTTTCTCCAGAATAGACCACATATTGGGTCACAAATCGGGTCTGAACCGATACCAAAAGATTGGGATCGTCCCCTGCATATTCTCAGACCATAATGCCTTGAAATTAGAACTAAATCACAACAAGAAGTTTGGAAGGACCTCAAACACGTGGAGGTTAAGAACCATCCTGCTAAAAGATGAAAGGGTCTACCAGGAAATTAAGGAAGAATTAAAAAGATTCATGGAAACTAATGAGAATGAAGATACAACCGTTCAAAATCTTTGGGATGCAGCAAAAGCAGTCCTAAGGGGGAAATACATCACAATACAAGCATCCATTCAAAAACTGGAAAGAACTCAAATACAAAACTCACCTTACACATAAAGGAGCTAGAGAAAAAACAGCAAATAGATCCTACACCCAGGAGAAGAAGGGAGTTAATAAAGATTCGAGCAGAACTCAACGAAATCGAGACCAGAAAAACTGTGGAACAGATCAACAGAACCAGGAGTTGGTTCTTTGAAAGAATTAATAAGATAGATAAACCATTAGCCAGCCTTATTAAAAAGAAGAGAGAGAAGACTCAAATTAATAAAATCATGAATGAGAAAGGAGAGATCACTACCAACACCAAGGAAATACAAACGATTTTAAAAACATATTATGAACAGCTATACGCCAATAAATTAGGCAATCTAGAAGAAATGGACGCATTCCTGGAAAGCCACAAACTACCAAAACTGGAACAGGAAGAAATAGAAAACCTGAACAGGCCAATAACCAGGGAGGAAATTGAAGCAGTCATCAAAAACCTCCCAAGACACAAGAGTCCAGGGCCACATGGCTTCCCAGGGGAATTCTATCAAACGTTTAAAGAAGAAACCATACCTATTTTCCTAAAGCTGTTTGGAAAGATAGAAAGAGATGGAGTACTTCCAAATTCGTTCTATGAGGCCAGCATCACCTTAATTCCAAAACCAGACAAAGACCCCACCAAAAAGGAGAATTACAGACCAATATCCCTGATGAACATGGATGCAAAAATTCTCAACAAGATACTGGCCAATAGGATCCAACAGTACATTAAGAAAATTATTCACCATGACCAAGTAGGATTTATCCCCAGGACACAAGGCTGGTTTGACACTCGTAAAACAATCAGTGTGATTCATCATATCAGCAAGAGAAAAACCAAGAACCATATGATCCTCTCATTAGATGCAGAGAAAGCATTTGACAAAATACGGCATCCATTTCTGATCAAAACTCTTCAGAGTGTAGGGATAGAGGGAACATTCCTCAACATCTTAAAAGCCATCTACGAAAAGCCCACAGCAAATATCATTCTCAATGGGGAAGCACTGGGAGCCTTTCCCCTAAGATCAGGAACAAGACAGGGATGTCCACTCTCACCACTGCTGTTCAACATAGTACTGGAAGTCCTAGCCTCAGCAATCAGACAACAAAAAGACATTAAAGGCATTCAAATTGGCAAAGAAGAAGTCAAACTCTCCCTCTTCGCCGATGACATGATACTCTACATAGAAAACCCAAAAGTCTCCACCCCAAGATTGCTAGAACTCATACAGCAATTCGGCAGCGTGGCAGGATACAAAATCAATGCCCAGAAGTCAGTGGCATTTCTATACACTAACAATGAGACTGAAGAAAGAGAAATGAAGGAGTCAATCCCATTTACAATTGCACCCAAAAGCATAAGACACCTAGGAATAAACCTAACCAAAGAGGTAAAGGATCTATACCCTCAAAACTATAGAACACTTCTGAAAGAAATTGAGGAAGACACAAAGAGATGGAAAAATATTCCATGCTCATGGATTGGCAGAATTAATATTGTGAAAATGTCAATGTTACCCAGGGCAATTTACATGTTTAATGCAATCCCTATCAAAAAACCCTCAGCTTTAAAGGCGATTAGTTAGAAGTATGGGTGGCCTGGACTTGCAATTGGCATCTGAAGTAAGTGGAAGCAGTGTTATGGGACTGAGCCCTTAACATGTGAGGTCTGAACTAAACTTGAGTAGTTAATGTCAGAATTGGGCTGAATTCTTGGACACAGAACTGCTATGCAGTAAGTTGGAGAATTGGTGCAAAGGAAAAATCCACACATTTGGTGTCAGAAGTGTGTGAGCAAAAATAGTTCACATACAACATAGGATGATAATTCCTACACTTAGGAGCAGCTTCTTAGAGAAGACAACTTCCTAGGATAGTTTTAATGGCTGAATCAAAAGAAAGGAAGACAACGGATTGGAAAGGCATAGAGAGCAACAGGGGAGTGTGGGACCTCAGAGAGAATTGAACATTTAGAGAACACCCAACTTTCAGTACTCATTCATTAGATTATTTGTAAAGGGAAATTGGTAAGTGAGGCTGGAGATAGAAAACTTTAATGCTTTGCACTGGTGGAGTGATCTGTACAGAAAACAGAAGCACTCTTTGCATTTAGAAACTTGTATGCCGGGATCCCTGGGTGGCGCAGCGGTTTGGCGCCTGCCTTTGGCCCAGGGCGCGATCCTGGAGACCCAGGATCGAGTCCTGCGTCGGGCTCCCGGTGCATGGAGCCTGCTTCTCCCTCGGCCTGTGTTTCTGCCTCTCTCTCTCTCTCTCTCTCTCTGTGTGTGACTATCATAAATAAATAAAAATTAAAAAAAAAAAAAGAAACTTGTATGCCACTAGTGTCCATGGTGTTATATGTGTCCATGTTGTATGGATGTGACATCAACATTTTAAGCAGTACAAAGACACTACAGATGATATAATAACTGTCTTGATTTAGCAGACTAAAATTCCAATGCTACAAGGCAATGTATTCTGTTATTTCAGACATATACATAATTTTAAAAATCTCATGTAATAGGGCACATGTAACAGGGCAGCCCGGGTGGCTCAGCAGTTTGGAGCCGCCTTCAGCCCAGGGCCTAATCCTGGAGACCTGGGATTCAGTCCCACCTCGGGCTCCCTGCATGGAGCCTGCTTCTCTCTCTGCCTGTGTCTCTGCCTCTCTCTCTCTCTCTCTCTCTCTCTCTGTCTGTCTCAAATAAATAATAAATAAATACATAAATACATAAATAAATAAATAAATCTTAAAAAAATCACATGTAACTGACAAGTACACACACTATTATTTATTTACTTATACACAAATTTACTTAATTATAATTGGATACAGTCAAAGAAGCTTTTTCTAACCATAAATGCTGCCCTACAATGACTAACAGATTTCTCTGGAAGTGACTTATGATGAGCGGTTTTCAAGTAAAATCTTAGGTATTGATGTAAAGGTTAATTCAGTTGACTGGGAGCTTACATGTGAATAACTTTGGAAGAGCTCCCAGACGAAAATTTTGGAATTCTATTATTTCTCCTAACCGTTGAGAATCCTTCAATATATCAAAAACAATTCGAGATTTCCAGAAAAAAAAATAAAAGTGGGTATCATTTTTTTGCTTTGTAATTAAGCATTGTTTATGATTATTAAGAATCATAAAAGTGCCTGAAGTTCAAGAGTGACCATCACATTTGTCTTCTAATATGCTATAGAAATATAAAATGTAAGGGCATTAATGGGTCTTGTTTCTTAGAAATACCCACCTTATTGATCATTCTCAGTAACCATAAACAGTCTCAGCACTGTCCATATTTATCAGATACCCTATAGCCAACACTTTCTCCACATGGATGTAGGTTAATTGCATGACAAAATGAAAAAATAGTAGGTCCCTTACCTGACAATGCTTACAGAATAATGTCCTTACCTATGCCCTAAGATTCACAATATCGAATTTTATATAGGAAATTAACTTTTCCTTATTGGTATGAATGTAAGTTTAATGAACTAGAAAGAAAAATTTAAAAATTGCTTTGTGGTACAGATTTTTCCAGAATTTCATATTCTTTCTTGAAGAAAAGGCATAATCTTTCATATTTCATACAGGTATAACTTATACTTCTTTCAAATATGAGAGTACTTAGCTCCAACTAAGGAGCAGAAATGGAAGATGGGATATTTTCCATTCTTAACACAATTCTGAAGTTAAAGGGGAGAACATTCTTTCAGAAAGTATGGTTGTAATATGGTTAGAAAGGAGAGCCATGTTGATTGCTATATTTTATAGGTACATAGGTATTCATAAATGTGAATTCTATATATGGCTTTGGCCTTTTTTAGTGACAGTTACACAATACAGGGTTCTGATTTCAACCAGAATTTATGTGTGGAGCTGATTATGATTTTTAATATTTCAAATGTATCTTTACATTTTCAGAATTTTGCTTGTAATTTTAAAAGATATCCTTATTTGAGAGAGAGATTAAGCAGGGGGGAGGGGCAGAGGGAGAGGGAGTCGCAAGCAGACTCCCCACTGAGTGCCGAGCCCGACACAGGGCTCAATCTCACAACCCTGAGATGATAACCTGAGCTGAAATCAAGAGCTGAATGCTTGATCAACTAAGCCACTCACGCGCCCCAAGAATTTTGCTCGTAATTTTAATTTAAAAAACTCAGAAAATGGAATGCCTTGCCATTTACTGATATTATTAATCAATTACTTAAGGAATAAGTCATAATCTCTGGCAAAAGAATGATAAAACATACATCCTAATTCTTGATAGTTGTCATTGCTTTTCTCAAATTTTAATTGTATGGAATTTGATTGCTTTTGATGACTGGCTACATGAAATTAATAACTGTGCTTTCTGTTTATTGTTTCTTTTTGTTTTAAAATTGGAGGTTATTTAATTCCAAAATTGTATATTTATTACTATTTGCTTAGCAATGGGAAAGTATGGAAGGAATATAAAACATAGACTTAAAGAATTAAAGGACCCGACAGACTTAAATCACAATTCACATATAAGTAACTATATGTAAAATCAAATTAAAATAACCCATTTTTGTGGATATAAATATTAGCCTTTAACTAATTCAGAGCCGAAGCAGCAGTGGATCTGTAATGTCTATCTACTTACCTAGTTATCTATCAGAGAATGAGCAGAATATATCAACAGCTTATTTATTTATTTATTTATTTATTTATTTATTTATTTATTTTTGATCAACAGCATATTTAGACGTGTTTCCTTATGCATACACTATGATACAGATAATACTGACAATGTTGTCAGTTTCTACTTCAGATATTACCACTAGTTAGGCAATTTCATACTTCATACAAGTACAAGTAAAAGAGGGCCCCAAATACTCCCAGAATCTTCCTTTTGCTACAGACATAAATTAGATTAAATAAATTATATCCTGCTTTTATATTTAATCCCCAGATCACCTAAACATGATCATTTCAATTTCATAGCAGGTGGCCAATACACTTTTGCTAAATTTTGATTTAATCAATTGGTTGCCATTTGATTGAAATATGAAATTTTCCTTCTTCCTCTTTTAAGACACTATAACTAGTAATCCCTTGGATACAAAGGAAAAATAGAATCAAATATGTATCAAGTCCAATTAAGTATGGCAAAAGTTTATATGATTGTGATTGAAACCAAAAAAAGCTTTGAGTGAGAATGCATTTGTTTCTTGAGAAACATAATGTGATCATTATATTAATAAGCTTATTCACAATTTGAATATAAGGAATTCATGTCTGTTTCAATACTGGAAACATTTAGAGAAAAGATTGATAAATGACAAATGCAGGAAACTACATCAAGGCAAAAGTTGTATTATTGCAAAAAAAATGTTTTATTTTTTTCCCTCTATTGCTAGTAAAAGCCAAATAATTTATTTCCATGGTAGATAGATTTAGTAGCCATGAGCTCATGAATTGAAAAGTATTTTTCTCTAAACGTTTTACTGTATTGTGTAAATGCACAAGGGTTTCTCAGAAGGTAAACATGATTCATTAAATCTAGACACTAAATACAATTAGATTTACTGTATGCAATTAGTTACTTTATACTTCTTGATGTTTTAAAATCATTTTCATAATCTATTTTAGTCATGATTTTCAGCTTTACTCGTACTAAATTTAAGTGTTTTTTATGACTTCCCTATGTTTTTAGGTAATGTAATTTTTTACTTTTTCTTTGACATTTCATAATCAACTTGTGTTTTGTAATGACAAAATTGGGGACAAATTTAATTCAGAGGTATGCATTTTGTAAAATGTTGAGACATTAAAATTTAGGATGTCATTTATAATCCATCAGATGCATTTGGAATAAGGTTTGCCATTTATCTGATTTACATGATAAATGATGATTGTTATAAACACATTTGATTTAGGGATATGAAGGTGGTGGCATTATTCTGCATGAATTATACATTTTATTTTCTTTAGCTGTATCATTACAATGGTCATTTATATATGTATTGGGAAGCTACTACAATGTCAATGAAATAATGGGCTACTAATTTCTTTCTCTTTTTTTTTTTTTTAAAGATTTCATTTATCTTTTGAGAGAGAGAGAGAGAGAGAACACGAGCATGCAAGCATGGGAAGCAGTGGGCAGAGTTGGAAAAGCAGGCTTCCCACTTTGGGATTAGATCCCAGGACCCCAGGATCAAGACCTGAGCTGAAGGCAGAAGGCAGATGCTTCACCAATAGAGCCACGCAGGTGCCCCAGGTTACTAGTTTCAACCCTTGTTTTAATGAATAATTTTTGGACTAACACCAGCATATTCTTAATTGTGTTAAATTTCAAAGAACATATAATACATGTGACATATATACAATAAATGATGTATATTTCAAAAATATAGAACATATAATAAATGATCTGTATGATGTCATTTTTCATATATATGTACACATTAGTGCATATTAATATGTGTGGTCACATATATACATAAAAACATACAGTATATTTTGAAAACATACCAAAAACTATAAGATATCTGGGAATAAACCTAACCAAAGAGGTGAAAGACCTACACTCTGCAAACTGTAAAACCCTGATGAAAGAAATTAAAGAGGACAGAAAGAAATGGAAAAACATTCCATGTTCATGGATTAGAAGAACAAATACTGATAACTGGTAAACGGATAATGCCCTGTAACAGAATTAGTGTTCTGTTACTCATAATTGATATGTGAATTGCAAAAAGCTGGTGACAGGTTGCAGTTTGAGTGTTAAATCCATTCATAGTGTACACTTTCTTAGAGAATTTACAAAACTTAAAAAAATAAAGAATACAATTTTAAAATTTTGATTAGTCAAATATAGCCAAAAAAACCCCCACAAAAAACAAAACCCAACAAACCTGTTCTAATATGTTTTGGGTTTCTTCCCTTCTCTAAAATAATAAAATATATTGATTTGTCTTTTTTACAATTTTTTGTGTCTGTAGTTCTTTATTTCTTTATTCCAAAGTTATTTAATTTTAGTATATAGCATATTGGACCCCAGTGTCAACCAATTATTGTATAATTTATGACAACACATACAGAGCCATGCCAAGTGAACATTTTTCATTTTATTTTTGATGTAACTTTATTCCACTTTGCTAACACCTTTTTTATTTTTTAAGATTTTATTTATTTATTTATGAGAGAGAAAGAGAGAGGCAGAGACACAGACAGAGGGAGAAGCAGGCTCCATGCAGGGAGCCTGATGTGGGACTCGATCCTGGGTCTCCAGGATCACGCCATGGGCTGAAGGCAGGCGCTAAACCGCTGAGCCACCCAGGGATCACCAACACCTTTTTTTTTGAGGGGAAAGGTAGGCAGTCTAATATCCCAAGATAATCTGGGGGACTTAACATACACCAGAGCATCCTGCCCTGACCAAGGATTGGCACACTTTGCTCTTATCAAATAATCACTTATAGAAAAATTGGGCCCAGCTTCCTTGATTACTTCTCACTTTTACAAATCATGCACCATGGCATCTTTTAACTAATGTATCAGTTTCCTAGGGCTGCCATAAAAAGTTACTACAAAATTGATAATTCAAATCAACAGGAATTTATCTTCTGGCAATGTTGGAGGCTACAAGTGTAAAGCCAAAATGTCAGCAAAGTTGGTTCCTTCCAGAGGATCTGTGGGGGAATATGTTCTGTGATTCTCTCCTAGCTTCTGGGAACTCCACTCCCAGCCATTCCTGGCATTCCCTGGCTTCAGGCTACCTCACTGATGTCTATCTCCATCATCACCTGGCCTTCTTTCCTGTGTGCATCTGTGTATCCTCTCCTGCTTATAAGGACACAGGTCACTGGATTTCCTGCCCAATATAATCCAGTATGACCCCATTCTAATTACTTCTACAAAGACCCTATTTTCAAAGAAGTCAAATTGTAAGGTTCCAGGTGAATGTGAATTTGTGGGGGACACTATTCAACCTATTGTAACTAGGAGTCATTTTTTGTGGTCAATAATTAAATAGCTTTATTTCTATAATTTGTGCAATTTACAGAAGAAAGGACAAGAACTCACTTATCGTTCCCTTCCATTATCTCACTTTGTAATGGAATTTCAGCATTTAATTCGGTGTCATTTCTTTTTTTATTCCCTTTCAAATGTAAGAACTCTGTTTTTTAAACTAGTCAATTATTGTTATGAAATTCATGCTTCAGGTAAACCCTTAAGTGACATAACTGAAATACCTGTTTCTCTCTACCAGGTTAATTAAAACACACACACACACACACACACACACGCACACACACACACAGAAACCCTGAAGTTCACAGACACACATGCACACACACACACAGAAACCCTGAAGTTATTTTGGGGCAGTAAGGTAACAGATTTGGATACAATTTTGTAAGGAATATATGAACCACAATCAGTTTTATCTTCCATTAAAACAATAGTTGTGGTCTGCCTTGGTCTACGTTTATTATGTGTGAATTCTTTCTAAGTGATATCTTGAGTGATTTTACACATTTATTGAGAGTAGCAACACCTTGCGTGTCCTTATCCATTCTCACTGTAATCCCATGTGTCAATCTATATATTAATTTGAATATCAGTACATGTTAAAAAGTACACTAATCTGCAGTTAATTTGGGAATTTGCGGTCTATGGTGGCTGAAATTTCACTTCAGAAGACACATCAGTGCTTTTTAGTTTGGGATACAGTTCAACATGCATTCTGCAAAATCTCCTTGCTTCTCCAAAGAATTCCCACTTCTTTCAGGAACAGATAATTATTCACAAATTCTGAGCATGTACCTAAGAAAATATGACTATGGTCACAATAGGGAAAGATGACAGTGGGTGTTTTGGCAGCTAGAGAGAGCTTCTCATGCTCCTCTCTCTCAGTATGAAGAAGTAGCATAATGAAGGAAGGCCTCCAGCTGTTCCAGTTCCTAGGACATCAATTAAGCCATGTATTTCTGAAATCCTGTTTCCATTCCTCAATTAGATGCATTTTTTGGTTATACATTTATCATCCTCTAAATCACATTCCAATTATGCTGAGGAGGATGATGAGAGCATGAAATCTAAGCCTAAAACCCCTTGTTGGTTAAAAAATAAGTGGCTTGCATACCGCTCGTGCTGATACTTCTATAAATATTGTACTAATTTAACATTGTTCTGGACCTTCAATTTTGCCAATGACACTTGCCATGTTTCCACTTAAGTGGTATCATTTTCAGGATGCCTAATATGTATCATTCCTAGAGGAAAGGCTTTAAGAACACTTTTATAATATAAAAAAAGGAAGGTAAGATCAAATATTAAAATGGTAATTAATTCTACACCTCAAATTTCATGAAATTGTAATTGCATATTAATAACTACAAGTGGCTTTGGATCTAATGGAGGAATTTAATTTTTATGATGAAGAAAGATTGTTTCCAGAAGTAATGTTCTTTTGCACTGTGGTCAAACTAGCATAAGTCACCTTAATAGTCAATGTGTTTAATCTGTCATTATAGGCAACTCCAGTAGTTATGGCAGTACCTGTATCCTCAAGTAAACACTGCGTACAAAGTCTCATGAGAACATAAAAGTTTATAATTCCAAAACATTCTTCTGACAGTAGACAGCTCTTGCAAAAAATGTAACTGGAAAAAAAATATTGGCCTAATTTTTATCCACCACAGCAATCTAATTTTCACTCCTGCAGTGACCTATTAAATCTAAAGAGAAATGTGTAAGTTCCTTTTAAGAAAGAGACCTACAGAAGAAAAGGCAGAGAGAGAAGCTTTTTGTTCAAAAAAAAAAAAACCAGGGAGCACAACTGATAAGCTTGATACACTACGAAGATTAAATCAAGGCCAAAAGAGTTAAATTACAATGATAATGGTTTGTTTCTAAATTCTTGAAACCAAATCCCTTGGTACCACTTCAGTGAGGGCCACCATACACTATGTACTAATCTCCCCTTGGCTCTGGGATCAACTTGGCACCTAGAAAGGAATCAAGAATGATTCCTGAGGCACCTGGGTGGCGCAGTTGGTTTTAAGAATCCACTGCCAGAAGTCAGGCACCAAACTCAGTGGGGAGTCGGCTTGAGATTTTCTCTCTTTCTCTGTCCCTCCCCCTGTTTATGTGCTTTCTCTTTCTCTCTAAAATAAATAAATAATACATAAATAATTTTAAAAAAATATTATTCCTAGTCCTAGAGCTTAGCATCTTAACTCTAAGGCTTATTGTCATGTAATTGTTACTGACATTATCAGATCGAATAATAGAATCCTTTGATATTCCATTCTATGTTATTCCATTCTATGGCTTACTACTATAAGCTGTGTGACTTCAGGAAAATCCCAAGTCCTTTGAACCTTAGGTTTACCCTCAGTGTAATGAAGCCAGTACTACTTCCTGTGCTCACATACAGAATCAGATGAATGCAGGTGAAAAAAAAAAAAAAAAAACAACTATAAAAACTAAAAGGTCACATTAAAAATATAGGGATTTCTACAACTCAAGAGAGCTTATATGCATTCAGCATTCATTCACTCAAAACATGTTGATTATGAGTCATATGAGTTGATTATGATTAGTAGGAGTCAGGGTCTGATTTGTTTGATATGGCTCAGCAGTAAACAAAACAGACGAAGAGCCCTGCCATCACGAAGCTTACCTTTTAATTTAAAGGTAGTGTGACAATAGATAAGTAAAGGTGATTTCAGGGAGCAGTGCTGTAGGAAAAGAAAATGAGAGGATGAGAGGGAACCAGATTAGATAGATGCTCATTACTGAAATGTAGATACAGATAGAGGTGGACATAGATATCTGTATATATGTTTCTCTGTATACATGCGATATGCATACTATATGTACTATATAATATAAGGGGAAGATGTATGCCAAATATTCAGAGGGCCTAAAGATGAGCCCTGGTGTAGTCCAGCACTTATGTTAGCAGAGAAAGAAAAAAATAGCTAATATGACTGAGAAAAAGCTAGTGAGACAGGATGGAATTCTGATTCGGAGAATGACATGGAAATTAAACAGAAATTCTTTAAAAAGTAGGAGTCATTTCATAGAAGAGTCTAAGTGATGCTGAAAGGTAGAGTAAATGAGGAGAGTGATGCATACTTGAGGTAATTTTTTTGTATTTCCATTTTTATTGGGGTTGTTTTAAATTCATGTATCCATTTACAGAACTGATACTTTTATATTCAAAACTCCACACTGAAATATCCTTATTCCAAAACAGAATATTTTCTTTTTCATTATTTCAGATAGCATTTCATGTTCCCCAGTAGTCTTTTAAAGTGTTATTTACATACACTTTTCATATTTGAACTTTATTTGCCTCTATTAAAAATGGACTGTTATGCTTATATTCCTACAAATAAAAATCTTGTTATTCGACAGGTTTCTTCCTATCTAAAAAGCAGGTCCCCCTGTTCCAGGATTATGCCTGCAAACTCTAAGAATCTGAATTTGCAGTTGGTAAGCTGATTTAGGGACTAGTCTGGAGCACCTCATTAAATATATATCCCTACGTAGAAAGAGATGTTTTCCTTGAAACTAAACTTAACCCTCATTTCTACTCACAAAACATTCTTGAACATCACTGTATTTTAGAAGGGAAGAGAGGGGATAAACTGTGGTCTCTAAAAACAAATGTAACTCAAAAGTAAACTTAACGATGGCATCTGGAGATATTTCATGGTGTTTAATGTGAAATAAAGCCCTTTGAATCTGGAAGGCCAAGGATGTTAAGACAGCAGGAAAACAATAGAACAAAAGCGCAAAGAAAATGTGGTAACAAGCTCCCACGGTAGTCCTTAAGTTTTAATAACATATGGAAAAGACTCAGTTGAGAAGAAAAACAGAATAATTTCTAATTGCTACCTGGGAAAACATCATATAGTTTGATTTAAAAAAAAAACTTAAATTGTTTTATTATTTTTTGTAATAAATTAAAAAGATTGTACTTATTTTCACATTACATAAACTAGTTTTGTTGGAGCGGCAATATGCCCAGATTTGGAAAAAACAAACAAAGAAACCAAAAAAGAATAGAAACCACTTTTCTGGCTTTTTAATAGACAGACAAGGCATAAAACTCAGTAATGGCCACTGCATTGTATGCTAAATTTATTAGTTGAGTTTTAAAAGATCTTTTTAAAAGGATCTAGGCTCATCTGAGTCTCTCTTTTTTTTTTTTTCCCCCTTTTGCACTTCCTTTTTTTTCCATCCCAAATGTAAATATAATGGCTGCAGCTGGAGAAGATACAGAACTACAGAGGCCTCAGCCCTAAATGCCCTTGAAACTATAGCCAAGAAGGCTTAACATTCCCCTCAACTGACTAAACTTTAGGCAGGTTTCTTCCTATCTAAAATGTGTAACTGCAAATTACTCTCTGCCCCCCTAAAAGGTATACAAGTCTCTTCTTGGCAATTTTATGAGTCCAGGCAGATGTCTTCCTCAAGAAACTGGGAAGCATCTCTTTGAGATTTAAACGTGGAAGGAAGATAGCACCCCTCTCTCCCAGTCTCTGTGGAAGGAGAGTGTTAGGAGTTAGCTGGACAGTTAGGTCCCCAGGGCCAGGGTCCCCAACAAGGAAATATGGAGTCAGGACAGCTGAAATAAAACAGCACTGACATTCTGCTTTGCAGCCTTTGCAGAGGTGACTTCTGCAAAACGTCCTGAAATAAATCAATGAACCACAAAACATTAGCCAGTATCAGAAGCAAGGGGCAGTTAAGACCTAAGCCTCCAGATGTCAGGAAAAAACAAAACAAAACAAAACAAAACAAAAGGACCATCAGCACATGGACATTAACCCAATAAGAAAACCAATATGTGACCAAAGCCCTGACTGGCACAACTCAGCACACCCTCATTGCTTAAAGATAGTTCTGTGAAAGAGATCACAAAAACCCTTAAACTTAGCGGTGCCTGGGTGGCTCAGTCGGTTAAGAACCCGTCTTCAGCTCAGGTCATGATCCCAGGGTCCTGGGATCGAGCCTGCAGGGAATCTGCTTCTCCCTCTGCCTCTGTGCATGCTTTCACACTCTCTCAAATAAATAAATAAAATCTTAACAAAGCAAAACAAAAACCACCAAAAACCCTAACCTTAGAAACTCCAAGGGCAACCTTCTTAGGCCCCCCTCTGCCTCCAGCAGTTTTATAGTAGGGCTCAGTGAACTCAGCTTTGCTGCCCACCATTCTTCGTCTGGTCTACTCCATCCTTCAAAGAGGCGTGACCATGAACTTTGGGGACTGAGGGGACAAAAATCCCGTAACAGTAGGAGCATAATTGCAGTAAAACTGCCTCCTGTCATGAAGCTAGGACAAAGTTTCCTATTCCTTTCTGTGTGTAGCCAGTTAACATACACAGATAGCCCACAATCCCCCACATAGCTCTTAAAAACTTTCCTGATTTTTTTTCTAAAGATCTTATTCATTTACGCATTAGAGACACACAGAGAGAGGCAGAGACATAGGCAGAGGGAGAGCAGGCTCCACGCAGGAGACTGATGTGGGACTTGATCCCAAGACCCCGGGGATCACCACCCAGGCCACCCAGGCATCCCAAAAACTTTCCTGCTTTTGTTTGGGTGGAATTGAGTTCAGTATCTCTACCCTGTTGTAATACAATGAGAACAAAATGGACTTGTATTTCTTCATTTTATCTAGCAGATTTTTTTTTTTTTTTTTTAAACAGCTGCTACCGCCAGACCTCAGATGTCTACTCTTGGATTTATTTGTTCTTTGAAAGAAAATTAATCTCAGTTTTATTCCAATTACTGTTATTTGTGAAAATCTAATCCCTAACTGATTTAAAATTCTCTACAAAAGACAATTTTTAAAGCTGAATCATAACTTATAACCACTTGAAGTTCAATCTTTTTAGGCACATAAAACTCAGGAGAGGGGCACTGAGGTGGCTCAGTGGTTAAGCGCTGCTGCCTTTGGCTCAGGGTGTGATCCTGGAATCCTGGGATCGAGTCCCGCATCGGGCTCCCTGCATGGAGCCTGCTTCTCCCTCTGCTTGTGTCTTTGCCTCTCTCTCTGTGTCTCTCATTGAATAAATAAATAAAATCATAAATAAAATCATAAATAAATAAATAAATAGGTAAATAAATAAATAAAATTAGACAGAAAAGAGAGAAAGAAAAAAAGGGAGAGAAAAGAAAATATGATGCAAGTAATGAACTAAGACTGACAATGAATCCAAGTAAGATAAATTTTTAAAATAGTGGAGATAGTGGGGCACCTGGGAGGCTCAGTCAGCTAAGCATCTTACTCTTGATTTTGGCTCAGTCATGTTCTCAGGGTCATGAGACTAAGCCCCACTTTGGGCTCCACACTGAGAGGGTCTGCTTGTCCATCTCTGTTTTCTCTCTCTCTCATATATAAATAAATAAAATCCTAAAAAAAAAAAAAAATAGTGGAGGTAGTGAGGATTATTAGGCTTTCTTTCTACAGTGAAATTTACTCCTACTATCTCAAAATAATTTCGAAATTTACTTCTTGAGAAAACTAAATTTTTGTTGAGGGTTGTCTTGTGTTCTAATAGAGAAAAAGATAATTATTTTCAATGTGTCATAACTACTTTTTAAAACCTGAAAAGGCAAGTAAGATATTCAGTTTTATTTTGTTTGCTGTTTACATATGCCCGTCCAATAAAAATGTAGAGAATCTTGTATAAGGAAAACATTAGCACCCATCTATTAGTCATTCAGGAGGGAAATACAGAAAAAGCAATGCCATACCTAATTAAATTAGCTAAGTGTTGCTGTCTGGATTTATCTAGCTGTTGTAATTTAATCAGAGCTAAATGAGATCATCGTTTAATTAAAATCGAATCTAATTAATTGTTCCAATTGTTGTTTCTATGAAAGATGCAATTTCTTAACAAAGTCACTGTGATGAAGTGAAGAGATTCACTTAGAACATTGCCTTAGGACCATCGCTGTGAATTGAAGTCATTCACAATATAATCATCTTCTTACTTTGGATTAACATACAACGTCAAAGAGAAAATATTTACTTTAAGTATCAGGCCTTCTAACCATAATATTTCCAAAAACAAGAAAGTTATTTATTTCCTAAAGTAACTTTTTGAAGGGATACATGGACGCTAAAACAATCACAGAATTTTGACTTAAAAAATTGACTATCACCTATTTATTCTTTGACCCAAAATGATCTGATTTCCACTTCTGCTGACATTGCTCATAAATTGTTTGGTTTTACTTTTACAAAGTATTTCTGTTAGTTGCCTTAATTGATCTTTCTACCTGACTTATTTGATTTCTGTTGCACTACTCTGTCCTGTTTTTCCTTCCACTAACTCTGCTTTGCTTAGGCATCATTCATCCTAATCCATTGAAACTATGTCATTTCCTATCATTTCTACTTTTTAATATGGGTTGCATTCTGAGGGTGTGGACCAGAGAGGGGTCAGGATTTGGGTGCATTCCTGACATATATAGCAGTTTGAGCAAAGTCAGGATGATACTTGCTAGTATGTTGGGAGTCTACAGCAGTTCTAGCTATAAGAAAGCCCAGATTTAGAAACAAAGATAAAAACAATACAACATGAAAGACTCCTAACTCTGGGAAATGAACTAGGGGTGGAGGAAGGGGAGGTGGGCGCGGGGTGGGGGTGACTGGGTGACGGGCACTGAGGTGGGCACTTGACGGGATGAGCACTGGGTGTTATTCTGTATGTTGACAAATTGAACACCAACAAAAAATAAATAAACAAACAAATAAATAAATAAATATTCAAAAAATGGCAAATTCAAATACAAAGCCATTGTTGGAACAATAAAATATTGATCATTCTTAAAAAAAAAAAAAAAAAAACAATAGTTTAACTTTCTTACGCCTTTGTTTCCTCTTCAATACATTGAAAGAATGGACACTATTTCTATGACCAAAAAAGAAAACATACATTTTTTGCTCTATTTTTCTTGACCACATCTCATTATCATTTCACCATCCTTTTGCATCCTGAGATCAAGCTTGCCCTTCCACGTCACCTGGGTGATAAGGTAACCAAGAGAAATGTGACTTAACACAGAATTGCCTCACTCTCCACTGCACACGAATGCTCTGGTCCCGTGTATCTTGGTGGAAATGCGATATTCTTGCTTAGGTGTAGCTCACCAAAGTATCAGTGTCCACAGTGTGGATGAGAAAAATAAGGAGCTTGACTCATGAACCTTAAAGGCATGGTTGGACTATCTTTGTATAATCACTCGTCTCTGGCTAAAACCAGGGGACTGCTGAAAATTGCTTTTGGCTAAATGTCAGCCTGTCCAAGTGAGATAAGTTTTTTTTTTTTCTTTCTTAAAGAAAAATATTCAAACATAATATAAAACATCAACATTCTCAAGGTAGAGAATGCTTTAGGATGTAGAAGTCTTTTTCTCCCTCTATGATTTCTATTCAAGCTGCTGAGTGTATTCACAGCCCAAGGGGAAGGAAGAAATACATGATGTCAGAATCCCAAGAAGGCTTTTGCCCTTAATTCATATGCAGTCTATGGGCTCATTTCATCCCTTCAGAGACTCAACAGAACAGCTCTTCTCTTTTGTTCAGGTTGTGGCTGCCTGAGTGATAAAGGAGTTGCAGCTAAAACATTCACCTAAAAATACACTGGATGATAACAAAATCCATAAATTGGCTGTAGGAGAACCAATTTAATCACATTTCCGACACCAAATGGCTTTGTGATCTTGGACAATTATACTACCTTTTAGCTCATTTCCTCATCTCTGAATGAAAAGGATGATTAAATCAACTTGAGAACACCATCCATTATTTAATATTATTTGCTTTTCATTTCAAATGCACAGAAAGTGTATGTATGTGCTGTAATATTGCCCATCGTGGGGTAATTGCTGGTAATAAAGAGATAGATGTATTTAATCCCCTGCTTCCAAAGAGTCCATGTTATAATGGGAGAACACTGAGAAAGATGGGTCTTTCTAGAGGTTACTTTTCTCTTTAAAAGAGAGGGAGTAAATAGGGGCAGAGAGGTGGGAGGAGCAAAGGGAAAGGGAGAGTCCTGAGAAGACTCCACAGCCAGCACCAGCCAGATTGGGGTTGCATCTCAGGACCCTGAGATCTGGCCTGCATGGAAATTAAGTCAGGCACTTACCTGACTGAGCCACCCAGGGGCCCCGTAGAGGTTACTTTTAAACAGATTTCATGTTATATGGTTCATACATAGTTACACATCCAATGAAGAAAAAGTGGGAATACAAAGACAATGATAAAATTCCCTATCCTTAAGCAGTGCATTGCCCAGGGGAGGATACAACACGTAAGCCGATAAATTCAGTGTAGAGTGACATTTTCTAGGATACAGGTACACACAAACTGCAGTAACATACACATGACAACTATAGTACCCAAACTAGAAGGTCTAGGAAGGAGAATATTTCTTAGAGAAAAATTCTCCAGAAAATCAAAACCAACTACTAGTAACATAACTAATATCAACTATGCAAGATATTTGGTAGGTCATTGAACCACAGGTCAATGAGCTAAAGCAATGGAATCCAAAAGAGGGACTTGTTTCTCCTTAGTAACCATTTAAATATAAAGAAAAACATATACATATGCATTTTTATTTAGATATTGAATACATTAGTCCAGGCACTGGGCATAGTGCACAAAAATGGCATAGGTCTTCATTAAACCCATAGTTCTGGGGGTGGGGAGACCAACAGAAGCTGAGTAAGCAACTAATAAATGTAAAATTATTAGTTACAGTTATTGATATATAGAAATTAAGTAAGATGTATGGACAGAAAAATCAGAATGGGTAACTCATTTTGGCTTGGTGGCCAGCAAATTCTCCCTGATGTGATCACTCTCAAGCTAAGACTTGAAGAAGGAGGACTCCATAGATATTAAAAACTGGTGGTAAAATTTCACACATGCTTAGATATCCAAGTTATTTGCAAGATTTTGAATGAAGGAACAAAAATTTGGTCAAACCATCCAATTGCACTAAAGAGTCTATTAATTAAATATAAGCAAATACACAATTAATTATTTTATAAATAGACAAATTATACTTAAAAGAAACTTATTCTATTAAGTATAATGACATTATACTTAAACATCTAATTTTACTGACATTTTATTTTTCTTTCAAAAGGCAGAAGGAGCAAAGCATGCAACTTCCACTTGGACATAGATATAATTAATGAGAAAAAAACAAATGAGCTTTTGAAGACCTGGCAAAAAGTAACTGATTGAATTGGTTGGACATATGGAAGTTACTTGAATCATACACAATGACAGGTAGCAACTTATAACAGGTTAGGAAGAAAGTACAAAAACTATCAGACACAACCACTTAAATGTACAGTGGATTTATTCTGATATTCAGACCAGTGAGTATATCATTTCATATTGAATAATTACAAAAGAAAGAGATTACTATTTATAATTCTTGTAATGTAAAATTTACTTAAACTTTAGAGATTCACATTTTTATTTATAAAAAGAAAATATTTAACTCAAAGATTTGTTGTAAATATATACATACACACACACACATTCTATTTGTGTGTGTACACACATATACCCACACATGCACACATACTAGAAACCCGTAAAGCCTTAACAAAAACTACCACTTTCTTAAATGATGAACTCTAAGTTAATACATTTATTTCCTGTTTCAATCAGCACTATCTTTGGCTTGAGTCTAAAATTAGGTTTTGGCCATCAAGTCAGTACTCAATTCCAACTTCTCAATTCATAACACAATTTGAAGCAGAGATTCTTTTAACCTCCACTGTGGATGGCCAATTCCACATGACTATTAGCCTACCCCAGTTAGTTGTTTACTATCCTGTTCCCAGTATAATCACATTGCTGTCCTGAATACTGACCCAGTTGATGAGGTACCAGTTAATCTGCCTTGTACTTATGAACACTCTGTCCTCAGGGATAGGATTTTATCTGTGTTCCCCAGCTACAGATGAGGCCCTTTCTTTAAAGCATGATGCTAACATTTACTGGAAGAGTAGTTGATATTGGCCAGAAATCTCTGCTAAAATCGTGTCCTAAAATTTTGTCTTTTCCTCTCATCTCTCCCTCTAATAAGAAAGTGAATCTAGGTTTTTCTTACATAGGAGGTATCACTTCTTGTAGTAGGGAATCCTTGTATCATCCTGAAAATAATCCTATGTAAATATTCAGATATGTTTATATAGAACACTTAGGTAGTATTACAAGGACAATCAAATGGAAAGAATTAACTGGATAATAACTGACAGTTTAATCAACATTATTACCAACCTGTTAATAAGTGACTCTGAGTGAATGACTGATTAGGAGCAGGTTAATGTCAAGTTAATAAAATGAAAATTATAAAATCACTTGTGTAAACAGGTCTAATCTCAACACCGAGCATTAGTGTTCATTTATACTTCATTTTCTACTGCTACAGAATATATATTAACAAACTTCTACTATGTTGAAAGAGCCTATTATGTACTTATAAGTGTATCTGCAATTTTACAGTAATAAAAACATAAATAGTTTTGTAAAATATTTATTGTTTTTGGAAGTAATAATCTTTATTATGACAGAAAAGCTTCAAGTTTCCCGAGGATTAGGATTCTAATTTATTTATCTTTGTATCAATATCAATAATGTTTTGCATAAAGTTTAGCATATAGTTGATATCATATATGAGTTGATATCTCATATATTCATATTTTTCTCAGGTTTTCCTGTCCTTTAATACAAATGTACTTCTTATTATGGATAATTATTTTATTTTATTTCATTTTCTTTTAATATTTTTTTATTTATTTGAGAGAGAGAGAAAGAGCACAAATGGGAAGGGCAGAGAGAGGGAGATAGAGTCTCAAGCAGACTGGGTGCTGTGCACAGAGCCCGAGGTGTCTGGATCTCACAATGACCTGCGCCAAAACCAAGTCAGATGCTTAACTAACTGTGCCACCCAAGTGCCCCTGGATATTTTAAAGTGTGAGAAATATGGCATAGAGTTATTTATGAAGATTTAACAGTGAATTACTAAGTTTGTTCACCTTTCCATCACTTATCTAGCATATATTTGAAAGAGTGTGAAATTTATTGAGGTTTAAAAGTTTTATATCTAAGGTTTATAAATTCCACATTTTCTAAATTCTGGATTTTTTTCTAGTTACAATAACTATAACTCGATTTAACAAAGTACAGTTTGGAAAGGGAAAAATAGATTCATCTCTTTTTACTCTAAGAATGACATGCTATTTTCATTCTTTTTAACATACCGGAGTTGAAACTTGAAAGTTGATAAAATTATAGAACAGGATAAAATTATATAGCATATAGCATTTATTAGGAAAATCATAAAATTTGAAAATAAATAATACTACAGCAAATTCCTTGAATTGAATCAAATGAGAAAAGAGCAAATAGATGGTACCTCTGTATTTCATTTTCTCGGATGCATTGAGTATCAATCTCTGGCCTGAGAGAACTATCTTTATATGGTTTTGTGCCTTGGTAATCTCTGCTGCTCTTCCCCTTCTTCAGCCATGTACCATAAGAGAAATATGAAGAAATATAGCAGATTTTAATGATAATCTATGCAAGTCAGAAGACAATATTTGGAATATTTGATATTTTTGGAACAGTTTAATATTATTTGAAAAAGATGAAATCAGATATTTACCAAAGGGAAATTATCAACAAAATTTAAATAAATGTATATAGGAGATAAAAATGTAATCATAAAAATATTTAATCAAAAATAAGCCTTTCAAAGGGGATAAAAGATAAAATACAAAGCTAAAAAGATTGTAGATTTTAATCTAGTTTTATGAATTATTACATTAGATGTAAACAGTCTGAGTTACCAATTAAAAGACAATAATTCACTGATGGGGTTAAAAAAAGGGTCCTAGTCTTATGCTAGAAACAATAAACTCACTTTAAATGAGGAATAGGTAGGTCAAAAATAAAATAATGGGAAAAATAGTATGGAGACACCGATCTAGAGAAAGCTGACATGGCTATATGTACTATTAGAAAAAATATATCCTCAGAACAAGGAAGATTACACAGGATAAACATAAAATAATAAAATGTTTAATTCACCAGTTAGATATAACAAAATTACTTATGGATTGAACAAATGAGTTTCAGAATACATGTGGGAAACAAGTGAAATAATGAAAAGAGAAACAGGCAAATCCACAAGTGTAGTGGGAACTCTCAGTAATTGATCACTGAATATCAGTAAGACTACAGTAGACTCCATTCCACAAAAGTACAATATATACTTTTCAAACGAATACGGAACTTTGCAAAGCTATAAAACAATTAAAGACAATAGACTAGGGGATCCCTGGGTGGCTCAGTGGTTTAGTGCCTGCCTTCTGCCCAGGGCATGATCTCGGGGTCCTGGGATGGGGTCCCACATCGGGTTCCCTGCAGAGAGCCTTCTTCTCCCTCTGCCTGTGTCTCTGCCTGTCTCTCTCTGTGTCTCTTATGAATAAAGAAATAAAGACAATAGACTAAATTTGAAAAAATTCAAATAAAAAAATTCAAATCATGCAAAGTATATTTTTAGAATGTAATTAACAGAAAGCAAAAAAAAAAAAAAAAAAAAACAAAACAAACAAACAAAAAAAAACCCAGAAAGCTATCTGGAAAAATGTTAAATATTTAAAAGTTAAACAGTATATCTATAAAAAACCTATAGGTTATTAGAAAATTGAGAATTAGAAAATATTTTGAATAATAATTTATGTATATATATTTAAGTTAAGGTTCTAACTTAAAAGCACAAAGAAAGAAATAATATAAAAAAGAGCAGAGATCGATAAGGTTTAAATAAATTATTAATATATACATTTAAACCATCAAGTTTGAGGTGATTTGTTATAGCAGCCTTAGGAAACTACTATGTGGTATATTACAATAATTGACTTTTCAGGTGTTAAACCAACCTTATATTCTTTGGGTAAATCTCACTTGTCCATCTTGTATAATCAATTTTTATATATTGCTCTTCAGTTCCCTAGTATGTTTTTTTTTTTTTTTAGTTCCCTAGTATTTGTTGAGTGTTTGCCCCTATATTCATAAAATATATTGGTCTGTGCTTTTTTTGAATTATCTCTGTTTAATTTTGTCATCAGGGTAATATTTGTTGCATGAGATAAGTCAGTAAATCTTCTCTCCTTTTCTATTATTTGGAAGAGTTTGTGAAGGATTAGGATTGTATAAATTATTCTTGTATATTTGGTAGACTTTACCAATAGAGTCATCTGCACCTGGAATTTTCATTGTGAGTAGTTTTTGTTTTGTTTTCCTCTACTCTATGTCTTTCTAGGAATCTGTCCCCTGCATCTAAATTACATAATTTTTTTGGCATTTAATTGCTCATTTCATTCTCTTACATTTATTTTTTATTGCTGCAAGGTCAATAGTAATGTTTCTCCTTTCATTCTTGATTTTAATAATTTAAGTCTTTTTTGCTCTTGGTCAGTCTAGCTAAAAGTTTGTCAATTTTGGTGATATTTTCAAAGAATTAATTGTTGGGTTTTAAATTTTTTCTCGATTAGTTATCTATAATTCATTAATTTACATTCAAATCCTTTTTATTTCCTTTCTCGTCCTTCCTTTGGGTTTAGTATGCTCCTATTTTTCAGTATCTTAAGGCAAAAAATAAGTTATTGACTTAAGACCTTTTTTTTTTAATTAAAGATTTTATTTATTGATAGAGACAGAGACACAGGCAGAGGGAGAAGCAGGCTCCATACAGGAAGGCCAACATGGGACTTGATCCTGAGTCTCCTGGGTCTCCAGGATCACACCCCAGGCTGCAGGCGGTGCTAAACCGCTATGCCACTGGGGCTGCCCAAGACTTTTCTTCTAATTAATACAGGCACTTACAGCTATATATTTCCCTTTAAATGCTGCTGTAGCTGAATTCCATAGTTTTTGGTATATTGTGTCTTTTTCTTCATTTCAAATCATTTTCTAATTTCCCCTGTGATTTCTTCTTGACCCATTGGCATTTACAAGTATATTATTTAATTTTTTACATGTTGGGACTTTCTCAGTTCTTCCTGATATTAATTTCTAATTTTACTACATTGTGGTCAGAGGACATAATTTGTATAATTTTATTTCTTTTAAATTTATTGAAGCCTTTTTATGTTCTAGTATATCACTTATCCTGGAGAATATTCTGCGTGCACTTGTTAGGAAAATATATGCTGCTGTTTTGGGTGTAGCGTTCTACAGATGTTTGTCAGGTCTAGTCGGCTTATAGTAATACATTTTTAGTGTCAGACTGAAATATAAAGTTGTAGAATTAGTGTATCTTTTATTTTCCAGAAATATTATCCTGACAAACGTCTCTTTCAATTTTAATGTCTTCTTATACTCAAGGATTGTGTTTTATTCTTCTTTGCCTTCCTAAACATCATAGTAAACATATTTACTAGGTTTAAGGGAATTACTTTATCTTCATGTCTCCCAATTGCTGAGATTAAGTACCTCCGCTATAAAATCAGGGACCAAGGTATATACATTAAAATGCAACTAAATTATTTAATGATACTTGGTGTAAGGTTGAACACTCATGGTAAATGATTCTTGTGGCTCATTTCCAAAATCTTTTAATCTTCATGCTTACAGGAGCAAATATTCATTCAATAAATTATGAAATATAAGTGAAAAATATTTATATTAATTTTCTCTTTAACATAATGCAAGCAAAATAGTTCACATACTTTTGATATACTCTAAGTTAAGTAATAGGTATATAAATGCTATTTTCTTATAGTTAAGTTCTTTTATATATATTTTACATATATACAAAAATATATTTCACATATATGTTATGTATATTAAATGTCTGTCCATTATAGTATGCAGTTACAGTCCCTATTTTTTAAAATAAAAATACATCGGGAACTGTAAAATTTAAAAAGCTACTAGAGACAGCAGAAACTAAAAGAGCAAAGATTAAAAATATAGTAAAATAGATTGGCAAGTCCCTGTAAAATTGCTGTATGCACAGAACTGTTCAAATTAGAAATCATGGTCTTAAGATAGTACATCTGCAACAGCTGACTTAAAGGACATTAGTTCATGGCTTTATGGATATTTATATCTTCTTCAAAAATTATACTTTTGGAATCAAAAGCCAGTCATTAAAATATACCACAGATGTATTTCCTTTCAAAAAGTAAAGCCCAATGATTTAAAACAGAAGTTATTTCTTTATTATAAGCAAGAGAGTTTTTCTCAGTACAAAGGCATCTCCTGAATATATTGAAAATAACCTTTATCTACATAAAATATCCTTCCTAAGATATTAAAATCTTAGTTAATTATTATACAATAGGCAGTGAATAAGTATATGTAAATAAACTTTCACAATATTTCTGAATGACCTAGACTAAATTCTAGGCATTCTAAACAGAGAAGATATTCTTTCCCCTTAATCTTTAAGTTTCAATTTGTAATATGAAAGTCATTTTTCATAATAAATATCGGTTGTGCACAGAATAATGTCCTCCCAACAATGTCCATGAACTGATCCCAGCAACCTGAGAATATGTCGACTTCTACAGCAAAAGAGACTTGCAGATGTGATTAAGGTTAAAGACCTTGAGATGGAGGAGATTATGAAGGATTATCAGAGTGAACCCAATTTATCATCTGATCCTTAAAAGAAGAAGAAACGGGCAAAAGAGTGGGTCAGAGAGATAAGACATGAGAACCAAGAGCATGGGGCAAGAAACGTGGTGATCTCTAAAGGCAGAAACAGCCCTCCAATGACAGCAGCAAGAAAAACAAAAGTCCTTGCCCTACAGTTGGTGACAACCTGACTAAGCAAGGAAACCATTCTGTGCACTATCCGATTGAACAGAGAAACAGATTCTCCCCTAGAGCCTCCAGAATGAAATAGAACCTACTACACCTTGGATTTAGCCTGATGAGATCTCTTTTAGGACCCTCTGTGAGAAAGGTAGATAACAACTGGTGCTTCAAAGATGACAAATAGTTAAGGCTCTTCTGCAGTGAACTAATGAGCAGATATCCTACTGGTGCTGCTTTTACTCTCTTCTCCTCTCATTAGGAGAATCATTTCATGCACAACCTTGATAGAAGGAAGGTGATTTAAGCTAAATAGAAATTACTTGAGAATTTTGAGATATTTGAAAGTGAGGACTTAAAGGATAGTTGGCATCTGAAGTAAAAACAAAATGATTCAGAAGAGCTGTGTGACTGTTCAAGTCTCCTCTAATTTCCTGCATTTCATGAAGGATGTGGGAGTGCAGATTATCCAGCACAGATGCACCAAGCCACTGGGGGGGTAGGGTTATAGTTCAAGACTTGAAAGTAATTGAATAGAAGAGTTTGTGTCACTCCTAGCTAAGCATCCTCTCTTTCTCTATAAAACACTGGCTTTCCAATGCCACATTGTATATCTTCCTTAAGAACAGAGGAGAGGAATCAAGGAAAAGATTCGTCATAAAAATTTTATAATAGTCACTCAATGTAGCTAAAAAGATATAGAAATGGAAATGTTACGGAGAACACTTCTTTAAAATCATTCATTCTAATAGGACTTTGACAAATGACCTAATATTTCTTTCTCAAAGTTCTCACCTAATTCAGTTTGTATAATCTTTTCTAAATGCATTACCCAAGTGGTATAACTGACAACGGTTCATAAAGTTTGTGAATTTAATCGTTATAAATTGCTACATATTTATTTCTTAAGTTTTTTAAAAAAGAAAAATCTAGCAAAAAGTTGTGTGTTTTAAGAGCTATTTAATTGAAGCATACTGTTCACTTCCTTAATAAGGAAATCATGCTACCCAATGGCGTATTACTTGGAGCTTCTGTTAGGTACAGATCCCAGGGTGGCAAACTGGCTTGACCTAGCATGTGGTAACATCTGTGTCTTCTACTATCCCTAAAATCTGATAATTGGAATAAACTTGAGTTTCTCATTTTGATGCAAGGAGATTTACCGGAATAAAAGCATATGATGCATGAAAGAAGAAATGAGTGGGGGAAGAGATGGATGCTCATTTCTTAAATTCGTATGTGCTATTGCTGGAAAATATTGAGCCTGAGGATAAACAACAGCAAGTAAATCATCCTGAGAGTAAAAGTCAGAGGCTACAATGCTTGCATTACTAGTGATTTTACTATGTCTAGGGCCCCGCATTAACCAGTTGAGCTATTGCCCACTTAACCCAGGGTGTTAACTCTATAACAGCAGTGGAAGTAGGAACCATGTAGGTTGAAAAGGTTTTTTTATTCTACATAGGAAGACTCACAGTCCTCCACTAACTGTCGGGGAACAAAACTACCAGCGTTAGTATCTCCCATTGTACAAAGGAGATTTCAAACTATATTAGCTATTCAAAAATTTTCAGCATTCTTGCTTTCAGGTCTTAGGGTATATATAACGAAGTTTTACTTCTCACTCCATGCATACTATAATGTGAATCAGTTGTGAAGGTGGGAGAGCCTCTCTGCTCCATGAAGTTATCCAATTCTACTCCAGGTAAAGGTTTGGTTATTCTGCGGGGCTTGAGCACGTTCTCTCAGAAACTGTCCCACAAGCCAGTGATGAAAGAGAGAGATTCTTTTAGAAATATTGAGGGTCATTGGAGAGGCCAGCACCTCTGTTCACATTTCACTGAACTAAAACTTGGTCACTTGGCCCCATACGGATGCAAAGACCCTGGTGATGTAGTCTGTAAATTTTTGAAAAGAGATGATGATATTGATAAATAACTCTCTGCTCCAGTAAATATCACTAAATTATTCAAATAAGCAAAATTAGCTCACAAATAGATTCTGCATCCAGCAGATATTACTCTGTATTCTCTTGATCCTGCATGTTTGTCATTACTACAAATATTCTAAATGACAGGGTAATTCCCTACCACCCACTATTACTAAAACTCCGTATTTGCACTCCATTTAAAGCCTGTAAAATCAGCTATAATTTTGTTGCCTAATAACTAAAACACTTGGTGACACCTATAATCCACCTCGAATTCAAATACTATAGGTAGTTACTCCAGGTATCCCTAAAGATTCAGTTGAACAATTATCCTTGATAAGCAGATTTTTAATCAAGGAAATAGGCATAGTTAATTATGCACATAGGCTGTGCTTTAAATGATTCTTATTAATTGTGTGCTTCACCTCCTGGCACACAACCCAGGTGTGACATGGCAGTTCTTCCTTTAACTGATGCTTGCTGAGATTACAGTTAGAGGCAGACCTAATCCAATTAACAAAGCCATCCTCATGTGAAAAGTGAAAAACTGCTGACAGTTGCAGACTCCCATTAGTGATTTTCTATTGCTGTGTTCTCTAATTATATCCCTCCACTATCACTAAGGTGCCACACAAGGCCAGTAAACACACAATGATATACATTTCAATACAAAAAAAAACAGTTTTTGATGGAAAAACTGTAATCCACAAGGATCTGTGGGACAATATTAAAAATAGGGATTCCCCTGAAAAAATGGATTTTTAAAATTTCCCCTCTAACTTGCTTGTTTTTTTTTTTTTTTTTTAATGTTTACTATGGTGTGGAGAAAAATGTTATAAGGTAGAAGAATCAATGGACAATAAAAATCTGAAATAGGCTGGAGTTCTCTAAATTCTACTTGAATGAATTTCATTGTGAATGCTGGACACATGTAGTGCAATTTATTCTTAATAGGATTACTAGACTAATTTTTTTAAAGATAAGGTGTGCGTGTGATCACTCCGAACCGTGAACATTGTGCCCCATTGCTAAAACAAAAAAGGACTTCAAAATGGAATAGTTGGGTTCCTCCCATGATGGTCTTTATAATGTGTTTCACATTTGGTACAAAAGGAATACAGGCTGGGAAATGAGAGTGCCTGCTTTGTATTTAATATAGAATGCTCCTTGTTTAACCTGATTATGTCAGAGGTTCGCAAGAAAATGTAATCTACACATAGTATTTTTTTAAGATCTAAAAAGCTGAATTTCATGTCTGAAAAATACATTCGAGAGAAACTTAAAAACTGAGACTGGAGATTATGGCATTCCTTTAATGCTTCTCTAAGCCTCCTCTTTTCTTTGACAATCTTTTCATGGTAAAGAAATGAAAAGCGACAAGGTACACCTTTCTTATTTTCATTATGTTTCTCACTGAAGAGCATAAGCATCCTGGATATACCCATTTTCATATGAGTGAGGATTATATTCCTCTGTGCAGATCATTGTGAATTCTGCTCAATGACTCTATTACATTTTCTCAGAAATGTCAATATCAAGGTTCAAATAATCAAAATAACAGAAATAGCGGGTGATACTTTGTGAGATATTAAAGGCAGGGAAGATACAGTACATAGATATGGTAATGATATGCCTATGATCATATATAATAATAATTAATTGTGGATATACCCTACCACATATACTTAAATACATAAGTAATAATTACATTTAGATATAATCTCATATGGTTTAATATGTGACATGTAATAATTCATATCTATCTTTCCACATCTCAAAGCTTGAAAATGAGACTAGCACCCTTCTTGAACTCTCAGAAGACTTTATTATAATATTCATTGTAACACACTAAGGATTGAGGAGTTGGAATCAATGAGTGAGGAATTGATATAAATAATGAGATATATAATTGAAGTGATGAAACCTTCCAATTATTATTATGTAGTACAATGTTAAGCATACAAAGAAAGTCTCTGTGAAAGCAGCAAGTTAATTTGACAAACAGAATATGGAAAATAAAAGTTTTGCCCTTTCTGGGGCTAATGTGTGTGGTTTAGTTGTTCCATGGATGCCTAATTGAATGATGCAGGGAATCACATAAAACTCTTACTTAATCAAAATGCAAAATGCATTGATGTGTGATGCAATTAAGCAATAAATTCTAAATGTACTCATTAAATGGGAATTGAAAATAAATATGATTTTAGGGTCAAGTCCTTTAAAATCTGAGTCAGTACTAAAGTTTAATCTGGCAAAGTTGCAATAATTATCTCAGCAATTAAAATTCTATGAAGTTCAAAATATTAATCTGCAGATCCAGTATATCCTCTTGATTGAGGAAAATGATGCAAAAGTTTTGATTACCCTTGCAGAAACAAAAGGAAAACCCACAAACACCATTCATATATTTCCACATTAAATTTAGTTTTAGGGATCCCTGGGTGGCGCAGCGGTTTGGCGCCTGCCTTTGGCCCAGGGCGTGATCCTGGAGACCCGGAATCGAATCCCACATTGGGCTCCCGGTGCATGGAGCCTGCTTCTCCCTCTGCCTATGTCTCTGCCTCTCTCTCTCTCTCTGTGACTATCATGAATAAATTAAAACCTTTAAAAAAAATTTAGTTTTAACTACATGTTACTGGTTTATGTGAGAATCACATTGTGTGATAGAATTTTCATCTTTAACTATAAATAGCAATTCTTATAGGATGATGAAAAGTGTAAATGCTAACACTTTAAATATCATATAGCTGAAAAAATCAGCATTCTTTAATGAAAAAAAAATCACAAAGAGAAAAAAACCCCTTTAAATGTAGTATATTTTATTTTATGCAAGGGTATTTTTGTTCACTGAACAATGCTATTGTTTTACATGAAATAAAATAATTCAAAGAGATTCCATCCAAACAAAGACATACTTTAAGATAAAATTTTCTTCCAATGAAGGATCACTTTTCTCCCTATGGCTTGGTAGATTACTTGGCACTACAAGAGCTAATTTAAGTATTGCAATGTACATTGAAAGGTTTCTGAGACAGCTCTAGGGTGTGACTGAGAGGAGTATAGGCTCCAAATTGCATGAAAACATACATACACACTCACACACACATGTATCACACACATATTCTTTTCCAACATATATAAAATCATAAAATTTTGATAAGATATCTAGAAATTTTCTTTCAATGATTCTCGATTTTTATTTTTTAAACTAACCTCGGGGTATTTATTACTAAACTTATTAATGTGTTTAAAACTTCCAATTGTATTAAAGGAAACTAAAATGAAAATTTGAGAAACATTTAAGAAGCATTTGAGGAAAATGAAATTTAATTAAGGGAAGTCAATGGAAAGATTAAAATGTTTGCTTTTGATACTTGCTTGTGAGAGCAGACTTTAAAATAGAATTTAAGAATGTATGCAATAATAGACTACTTGAAAAGTATTTAAGAAATGATTTGCAAGTTAGCTAACTAATATTTTTTTTTCTGTTTGGATTTAATAGAAAAAAATGCTAGTGATTATCCTGACTAGTTCTCCATCTTTGGCTATGTCTCATTTGGCTGAATATGATCCACTCACATATTCCCAATTGTTGAGAATTTATAATCTATTATTTGATTGCCTAGTATATATAGAAAACACTTTATAATGAAAGGTGAAGATATATTTATGGTATTTTGAAAACAGATGAAAGATGAAATATTTATAAATAAAGCCATTCCTGCATTCATGTGTCTCTACTGATGCTCTTGATGCTGCCTGGAGGTCTTACTCCCCTCACTTACCTGTTCCCTAAAACTTACTACTCACCTTGCTTTTGAAGACCCAAGTCAAATAGTATTTCCCTGCCTTTCGTTCCCAACAATCATTGATCCATTTACTCCAGAACTGACCTGTCTTAAATCTATACATCATAGACCTCTGCCTGTTATTTGGTTGTCATATTAATCACAAAGCATTTTTATTTATATGTCTCTCTACTTAACTATAACTATAGTTTGAGATTCTCAGGATAGCACATGGTTCTTAACACAGGCAGAGTTAAACTGAAAGTCCTAGTCAGCCTTTTATCAGCTAGTTGACTTTGGACTAGTATGTTAATGTACAGTTTCATTTTTAATACTGGAAAAATAAAATCAGTTTCACATGGTGCTAGTATTATACTAAGTGAAATAAGTCAGACTGAGAAAGACAAATACCATGTGATTCCACTTAAAAATAGGATAAAAAATGAAATAATAAACACAAAGCAGAATCAGAACTATAAATAAAGAGAACAAACTGATGGTTTCCAGAAGGGAGAGGGGTGGAAGGATGGGCAAATTGGGTGAAAAACAGAGGGTGATACAGGTTTTCAGTTATGGAATAAGTCACAGGAATAAAAAGCAGACCAAAGGAATAGGCAATGATACTGCAATAGCAATGTAATGGAACAGATGGTAGCTACATATTGGAGTGAACAGAATTATTAACTTGCCACATCACTAAGTTGTACCTATGAAACTAATTAATGTAACATTGTGACTCAACTATACTCAAAAAAGAGAGAGAGAGAGAGATAAAGAGAAAAAGAAAGAAAGAAAAAAAGAAGAAAGAAAGAAAAAAAGAAAAGAAAAGAGAAAAGAAAAGAAAGAAAAGAAAAGAAAAGAATGAAAGAAAGAGAAAAAAGAAAAGGCAGATTTTGTGATTATACTATTAAAGTGAACAAGGTAGCCAACAGGGGATTTAAAATTAGTGATACAGCCATATGGAGAGGGTGATGAAAGCAGAGGAGACAACAGCCAGTCAGCAAAAATCCTTCATGTTACCAAGTCAAGAAATAGCTATAAAAGCATATTATTAAGGGGAAAAGTAGGTGCCACTAAACAGACATGTGTAAAAGGTTTTACCTCTAGCTTGGAGAACAGGGTTGAAAAGAATGGGCAGGGATTTATTGCTTTTCATTATATTCCCATTTTACTATTTGACTTTTGAAAACTATGTATGCATGTATTGTTTGGATTAAAAATTAAAACATAAGGGGCACCTAGGTGGCTCAGTCAGTTAAGCATCTAACTCTTGACTTCAGCTCAGGTCATGATCTCAGGGTTGTGGGATCGAGCCTTGTATCAAGCTCTATGCCTAGCTGGAGTCTGCTTGAGATTTTCTACTTTCCTCTCTCTCTGTCCGCCCCCCCCCCCTCACTTTCTCTCTCTCAAATAAATAAATAAATCTTTAAAAATATTAAAACATAAAAAGAGAAAGACAATATTGCAAAAAGACTCCCAATTCTGAGTAATTCTAAAGCTACAAAATAAAAATTCTTTACATGTGGGGAAAAAAAAGACAGATTTAGATACGATGAGTAAACTGCTTAAGGTGATGCTTGGCATAACATAAATGAACCCACTTCCCAATGCAACTCCTTTACACTTATTTGTTCAAATTTAAATGCCTAGAACATCAATCACTTGCTAAGTGCTGAGTATTCTCTTTCATTCACCTATTTATCTTCAAGTCAGAGCACCAAAGAAGTGTCTGACAAATTGTAAAAAAATAATTGTGCTGAAATGAATTATGTGTGAACATTTTTTGCTGGCCTAATTTTAATAACTCTTATTATAAAACAATACAGAAGTTAATAAGATGAAAAATAAAGTGAGTAATCATCATTGTCCTCAAATATCACATGCAAATGCACACACATATGCATGTGTGCAATGTATGTATGTGTCCTTCTTTCTGTATTTTTTATTTTATTATAAAAGTGGATTATATGTATTATCACTTAAATAACATGATAAGATATACAATATCCATAGTATATATGTTGTACCATTTGTACATCACATAATTTTAAAATACACAATTAAATATATAATTAAATACATAATGCTATACTATATATGCTGTTATATGTACATCTACATATTTTAGCCTACTTTTCACTTTATTATTTCTTTTCACTTTATTATTATATTTCAATCATTCACATGGTTAAATATAGTAAGACACATTATTTATAATGCCTGAATACTACTATATCAAGTGATGCACTATCATTTATTTAATCATTCCATTGTTTTGGTCAGATAAATGGACAACCTTATTAAAGCTTTGTCTCTAAAATTTAACATACTCACATTTGTTCCCCAAATTAATGTTTTCCCTCCATAGTCATATTTTTTCTTTTTTATGTTTGTTTAATGTTTTGCTTGCTTCTCTTTTTTGAGGAAAATGAAGACTACACTAAAAGCTGAAAGTGTATTTAAGTGCCTCGGTGGTTCAGGCAGTTAAATATCTGACACAGGCTCAGGTATGATCTCAGGGTTGTGAGATCCTGCCCTCATTGGGTTCCAAGCTCAGAGAGAAGTCTGCTTTAGATTCTCTCTCTCTCCAACTCCCTCTGTCTTTCCCCCACTTGTGTATGTGCTCTTTCTCTAAAATAAATAAATAAAATGTTAAAAAGAAGCTTAAACTGTATTTAAAACTCAAATACAACCCATTTTGTTAATTAAAATAACGTTGAGAAAGATATAGTGAACAGATACACACAAGACATATCAGATGCATAAAAAGCTATGTTAAAAAAAATAAATAAATAAAATTTTAAAAAAATAAGAAAAAAAAATAAAAAAAATAAGAAAAAAAAGCTATGTTAAAAAAAAAAGCTATGTTAAGTTTTGAGGCAACTGCTGTAATTGCATGAAAATAAAGAAGGCCAATCAACATACAGCCATCAACAATGACTGGTTTACCTACTGAGTATTTTATGAATTCAACAAACTATAGCTTTGTTACTAAAGAGATGTTACAGAAGTAATGTCATTTGAGGTATAGATTCATCCTGTTATTAACGGTTTTATAATTTATTTTTGTTTTCCTCTTTTGTAATTTTTCTTCCTTTTGAATATTCAATTTTTTAAAAAAAATTGAATTTAAAATTAAAAAAAAAAATTATTGACTTGACAGAGAGAGAGAGAGAGAAAGCATGAGAGCAGTGGGTAGAGGGAGAGGCAGAGGCAAGGAGCCTGATGCAGGACTCTGTTCCAGGACCTGGGGACCATGACCTGAGCTGAAGGCAGACACAACTGACCGAGCCATTCAGGCTTCACTGAATATTCACTTTTAACACATTTTCCTTACTCATTTACAAAATGCTTCAGTGAAGGGCTTTAAATATCATTAACTGAAATGAGTAACAATAAATATATGCACCGATATCCGTAGAATTTTATTTCTACTATCAGCATGATAGTCTCAGACTAATTTCCTCTTTATTTATTCATCTCTTTAAGTCAAAATTGTCAATATTTTTCTAATTTCTTTTTTTTTAAAGATTTTATTTATTTATTCATGATAGTCACAGAGAGAGAGAGAGGCAGAGACACAGGCAGAGGGAGAAGCAGGCTCCATGCACCGGGAGCCCGACGTGGGATTCGATCCCGGGTCTCCAGGATCGCGCCCTGGGCCAAAGGCAGGCGCCAAACCGCTGCGCCACCCAGGGATCCCTTTTTCTAATTTCTATGTGGATAAATTAATACCATAACTAAGCTAAAGTGCTTTAGATACATTAATAACAAATCAGCCTATGAGCTTGAATGTAGTAGCTCACTATAATTTTGATTTTGTTTTTGTTATTACAGCTAATTTCATTACAAATAATATTTTAGCTAAGGGAGATATCATTTTAACAATTAAAAATCCCCCAAAACAAAAACAAAACCAAAAAAATGGAACATCTGTTAGACATTATTTACCAGGCAGAGAGGACACTGATAACAGAGTTGGAAATTTGGAAACAAAAACTATTGGTAAAAGTTTGAAAGGTTCAAAGTTGACCAGGTTTCCTCTAAGACTGACACTGTATGGGAAAACATTAAGAAAGAGAAAGGTGAATCATATATTTGCTGTAACTGGCTGAGCTCATCCAGGTATTTAGAGGAATGAGATGAACTCAGATAAGACTAAGCAAGTTTCCAAATAATGAAAGCTAATAGAAAGAATCCAAAATCTTGGGGCCTCCAATATTTGAAAAGTCAACTACTTCTAGGCCTAAAAGTAAAAGAACTTACTGAAAAAGAATCTGGATGGTCGAGGCCCATTATGATCTATACCTGCAGGATTCAATTAAGAATATACCTTCCTCATCCAAACCTGGTCTTTCAGGCAGCCTCAAAATGTCCTTTATTTTTTGAGACAAATAACCAAGGGAGTTATAAACAGGGAATAAAATGAACTTTAGAAGTTTCATCTGGAAAGGATTTTTAGTGTGGATTTTTAGTGACTGTGCCAACTAGAAATAAATAGATCTCAAGCCCAATAAGTTTTTAAGGAAATCATGTTGTCAAATAAATTACTGACTTGGATATATGACTCTTAAAACAACCCTTGGACCCCCAAACTTGAAAGAATAGTAAACCTCTGTAAAAGGGTTCATCAAACTATCTGTAGAGGAAAACACACAAGGAAAGCCTCTTAGATTGTTGAGCCTGAAGCATGAACAATAGTGGAAGGAATTCCTCCCTAGAAAGGAGAATCAAGGTGGATCCCAAGGAATGTGACCACTGCCATAAAAGCAGGATCAACTTGAGTTTCTCACTGAGATATCGTGGATTTTAATAGAACCAGTATCACTTTCTAACAAAAGTGTTCACTATGGTTATGGTTTCCCTGTGCCAGCAATGGGGACTAGTATAGGTATGTCTGTAGTGGGGAAGGTAGAGACAAATAACCCGATTTTTCCCTTACAGAACATCAGAGTATATGAAGCTGCATTTAAATTTGAAGGAGAGAAGTGCCTCTGGACTTCTTGATCTTTGAGTTGAATAAAATAACTAAACAAGACTGTAGATTATTTGTTTGGGAAAGTGTGGAGGAGTTCCAGGTGTGGGAAATATCTGCATGTCTAGTTTCGTTAGCCAGAGTGAGAAGAACCCAGACACGGTGTATTCTCTACCAAAGATTTATTATGCTCCTAGTGTCATCTGGCTGGGGTACAGCTTCCCAGAAAAAGATCATTTTTTGCAATACAGCTTGTCTGTTGAGGACTTACATGAATAATGTAATTATTCACTAAGAAGAGAAAGCATAGGTGAGAAAGAATATTGGTGTAGAGGCTGAGTGAATCAAGATGGCTATTTTGGACAGGTTTAGTTTTGGCTGTTAGGTACCTGGGTGAAAATGTCAATGTCAAATAAGTGGTTAAAGATACTGTTTTGGAGTTTTACTTATTAAAATCCCTTTAGCTTCTTCATGTTTATTAAGGCATACTCCCTAGCCTGATGTAAAGGGAAGTACTAAGGTCCTGCTTGGTTTCCTTCTCTATTTTCACAGCTAGTATTAGAACTCTATCATTTTAGAAACCAATTGCCCAATGGCAAGTGCCATTTTCCAGAAAGGAGGGAAATACACAGCATAATGGCTCAAGACAAGATAGCCAGGGTGTCTGGATTTATATTTTGCTGTGAAACTTTTTAGCTGTATAACAATAACAGTTACTTCAAAGTTTGTTTCTTCCTATGTAAATGGCATGAACACGTCAACTTGATGTAAGGATTAAATGAGCTAACAATTAATATGATTTAATATGTTAACTACAGAAAGTTATTGAAATGTCATCAAAATAAGATGACATTAATTCTGATGGGTATATATATTTTTAGAGATTTTATTTTATTTATTTGAGAGAGAGTGAGAGCGCATGAGCAAGGGGTTGGGGGAGAGAGATGGAGAAGCAGACCATCTGCTTGAACAGGGAGCCTGACTCGGTCTCCATCCCAGGACTCTGAGATCATGACCTGAGTTGAAGCCATATGCTTAACCAACTGAGCCACCCAGGTGCCCCTCTGATAGGCATATTGATCACACTCCCCTCTCTATTGTGCAAAAATTCAGTACTCAATCACATTGCATACTTCTAGAGCAAATGGTTCATGACTTGAGGAGTGATAGCTTAATGCTAATCATATTTTATTACAATGCCCAATGAGTTTTCTTTTTTTTTTTTTGAGTTTTCTTTTAAAACCATGATATCAACTCCTAGCTATATATTTTTTTAATTTGTAAATGATGTCTCAGTCATAATTTTTTAAAGGAAGTTATGTTTGCTAAATACTTTTCCTTGACAGAAAAGAATAAAATTTCTTTGTACTCTACCTATTTACATAATGTTGTGAAATATTCCTACAGTTTAGATCATTAATTTTGATGGAGGGAATAACAAGAAGAGGGAGTTGCTTTTTTTTTTTTTTTTTTTTTCTGCCATCGGTCTTCTAGCCTTCAATTCAAACTAAAACTCTTTTTCATAATTTCTTGTGGATATTGGCAAGTTTTTATCATTTATTCTCATTTTTCATTTTACAGTGTAAGGAGTATAACCTGTGAAATTGTCTTAAAATTTAATATCATAACAAACACTTGGCTTTAATGAAAAGTTGAACTAAAGGAAATTCTCATCTGACTTTTCTTTCCTGTTTTTCATTCTAAGATGGTGATTTTTAATAATATCACTCTTTTATACAAAATGTCAGAGGTTATAGGAACATTTTGCATAGATTTAAAATGGCATATCACAAGTTATAAGCCCATAGATCTAATTTCCTTACTACTAGTAGAATGACTAAATGCTTTCATCTACCAACCTTACCTATAACTGGTTTCTATGTGGCATATTTCCAATGATGAGAGATTACAAAATCATTGTCAGGTGTTCTTTGTCTTCTCTAGACAAAGTTTTCATTATATATAAAAATGGCAGGATGACCCATTTAATATTAGCCCAGCTTCCAAAAATGGATTATAAATGATCCATGTATACATAATCTTCCTAAAGTGTAATAAGTGGTGCTATTCACTGGGAACATTTTGATACTTCAACATTTGGCAAACAGAGGGAACAGATTTTAAATCTACATGCTCTTAGAAATAGCAGTTTTGATGATTTTAAATTTGGCTGAATTTGCTAAAGTCACTCAATAAACAAACTATTGAGAATGTATTTTATGTACATAATAAAAAGGCAAAATTCCAAAGCAAACAAACAACAAACAAATACATTCCCAGGCAGGTGTTTCCTAAAGTTTATTAAGAGAAGCAGGAATGGTACAGATGCTCTGGGAACATTCAAAGATAAATGTACTCCTGCTGTATCACTTTCAACAGGAAAGAGTCAAGCCAAACTGTCTCGTTTTCCTATGCTGTACTCTAAATCACTGGTGAACTGGAAATACTATAAGCATAAATTCTTTCTAATTAATTCTGATACAGATTGTAATAGGTACCCTACTTCCTCTGTAATGGCAAAACTGCCAGTCAAGACTACTTGATCCTTGTCAAAATGAAATAAAAACAAGCTAGAGTCGATATTTGGGTAATGCACAAAAGAATAAGAAAAAAAAATAATTTCCTTACTTACAAAGTATTTAATTAAAAAGCATGAATATTTCATACTATACAAGATATAAAGTGATTGAGAGAGTCATTTACATCATAAAGATATGAGGGCACGAGTATGAAGGGTACCCATTGGTTAAGTACTTCCAATAGTACTTAATAATCCTGGCTGCATAATTGTACATGGTAACAACTGTTACTTGTTCAAGCCTTGGGATTTGCAGGGAATTTTGATACATATATCTTGGTCAATCACCTATTCACATATTCACCATTATTTACTGAGTACCTACTATATAAATTTGAAGCTGAATTGGAAATTAAGATTGGGTGATATGAGCCTATAGATGATGGTTGAAATCAGACATGCAGTTGAGTACTTCTCAGAAGAGTATGTACTTAGGATGATAAAAAGAGTAGATTGACCAAGACACTGTGAAAAACACTAATATTAAAGATTTGGGTAGAGAGATGGAATTATTGGAAAAGAGGAAAGGTTACAAATGAGTATGTAGTTTCAGACATCAAGGGTATTAAGAGTACAAGAGAGAAGGGTGAGTATCAAATGATTAAGTTCAATAGAATAAAGACTAAGTTTGGACTTCACAATTTTAAGCTGGCTGCTGATGTTGGCAAAGTACATATTTGGTGTGCTTTATAATTAGATATGGATAATATATAGTCAGCACCAAGAGGGCTAGTAAATTAGCCTTCAGACAATCTATATCAACCATTGGACTTAGCTGATTGTTTCAGAAATAAGAATGTGATCCAAGTTCCAACCAGCAGAGATTTTCTAAGATATTTTCAAACAAGACCAATTAGAAAATAATTATGCCTATTCTAGTGGTGATGAGAGCCATAGGAGATGTGACATATTGATTTTTAAAATGGCCAGAAACCATCATCCCTCCTGATAATTACACTTTTTTATTTTTTGCAATGTGAATTTCTAATAAGAAAAGAAAGATATTTTACCTGCATGTAAATTGGGCTGGCCTTAAGACTTTCTTTAGCAAATATAATGTGGAGGAATAGGTGGTGTGCCCATATGGTCTTAGGACTAAAGAGGCCCTGCACATTTCTTCTCGCTTTACTGGATTCCTGCCTCCATGAAGGCAAACCCGGATATCCTGTTGGATGATGAGAAAGCATGCAGAAGAGAATCAACTTGCTCTAGATAACAGCAAACTGAGAAAATCATCAGAAGCACATTTCAGAGCTTCCCTGGCTGACTTACAGATCACTGGAGATACATGATGATAATCAGCGGAGATTAGAAGGAAAAAAAAAAAAAAAACAGGAACTTCTCAGTTAAGCCTAGTAAAATAATGGCTGACAGTCAAAATCATCTTTGGAATTTTGCTTTTTTATTATGAGCGTGAAATACATTCTCAATAGTTTGTTTATTGAATGATTGTGGCTTTTATTTAGTGCCATAAACCCTGAGAAGATTCTGAGGGGATTCTCAAGTGTTTTGAAGAGTTAATGTGGAGAGACTTTACCAGTTTGGATCGAGGTTGACTGAGAAGCAACAGAGTGAGAAACCATCTTTGGAGCCCCAGAGTTCTACTAGCAGGAAGCATACTGAGATAGCTGCTCAGCTGTAAACATGTGGCACTTTCAATATAAAAGGAAAGATGATTTAGAGGGTGGAACCAAGAGCCAAGAGAGTGGAGACAAGAGCCAGAGTATTTTAACCAGGCCTTAACATCCAGTTAAGAAACTCTCTTAATTGGATTTCAGGATTGTTATGAACCAAGGACTATTTTGTGCCACTCGTTTTTTCCCCCTTTTAACAGGAATGCCAGTGTTACATTCCAATATAAATAGGTGTGAAAAATACAGATGACTTACCTATCTGATTTTGTAGGCCTTCAGATAAAAACAAATGGTACATGAGGAGTTGTACTTATGGAATTACACAGGAGCTTCATTCATACATGGACATGATCTACATGATGAGATTCTAGATTTTGAATTAATATTGTAATTTTTATTTCCTTTGGGAAAGTGTGAGTGTCTTTTGCACATATCATGGATGCGCATTATGGGGGCCAGAGGGCAGATTGTGTCAAGTATCTTCTAAGAAGATCCTCAAAGATTTCAACTTCCTGGCATTCATACTCTGAACAATTTCCTCTCCTAATTTGTGGATTAGACCCATTGACTCCCTCTAACAAATTGAATACAATGAAAGCGGTAGGATGTGAATTTCAAGATTAGCGAATAAAAATAATATGGATTCTCTCATGGTTGATCTCTCTCATTCTCTTACTCTCTTTTTCTGATCACTCTGAAGATGTCAGCTGCCATACTGTGAAACAGCTTTGTGGAAAAACTCACATAAAGAGAGTGAGGCCTGGGATGCCTGGGTGGCTCAGCAGTTGAGTATCTGCCTTTGGTTCAGGTCGTGATCCAGGGGTCCCGGGCTCAAGTCCCACACTGGGCTCACTGTTTTGAAACAGGAACCTGCTTCTCCTTCTGCCTGTGTCTCTGCCTTTCTCTGTGTGTCTCTCATGAATAAATAAATTTTTAAAAATCTAAAAAAAAAAAAAAAAAAAAAAGAGTGAGGCCTGGTAGGAACCATGTAAATGAACTAGGAAGTGTATACCCTAAAGTTGAGCCTTCAGAGGAAACTGCAACCTTGGCGGACAGCTTAAATGCAGCTTTATGATAAATCATGTACCTATGGGAACCAGCAAGTTATGTCCAGCTTTCTGGACACACAGAAACTCTGAGATAATAAATATTTATTGTTTTCAACCACTAAATTTTGGAATAATTTATTCACGTCAATAGATAACTAATCTGATATTTTATTCCCACTAATTTTGAAACTAATAATCATTATTAACAAAGAGAAATAAGACTGAACGAGAGTAGTAATGTTAGTTATGAGTGGATAGTCATATATTAACTGCAATCATTATTAATTTTCTTTTTTGGTATTAAATCTATCTTAAAAATTACCATAAGAATGCTCTTTCAGTAATTTTAGACTAAGGTTTTTGTCTCTCAACCAGACAGTAATAGAGTTCTGATAACTTATATTCTCTTTCCTGTCACTAACTAATGGATTATAATAGTGCTCCCAATATTTCCAGTTGTGAATGTAATAAAAATATGCTTAATGCAATTTAAACTCCATGAACATTTAGATCACATAAATATTGGTTTTTACTCATCATCGTAACTGATAATTATAGTACATGTAAGTACACCATAATTTCTGTTTGAAAATTGAATGTATGTAACCATGCACTAATAAAAAAGTGTGATGAGAAAAGAACTGCAATTTGGAATTAGCTTCAAGTCAACATTTTGAAAATATTTCATCTGAACTGTGCATGCAGTAGTGCAGTTACTCCCGGTTTTTTAGAATGAAAACATATTTATTATGACAATAATTCATGTGATGATAGTTACTTTATTTATTCAGCATGTAATCATGTTTAATACTCAGATAGATTGCTGAATAACTTAGAGTAACTCCATACTTTTCATGAAACCTAGTGATCCACATTTAAAGGTAAGCAATCACTGTTCCTCGGAACTCGTTGCAGTCAGCAGCATTGAATCCAAAATAAGCTTTACTGAAATATGTTTCAAGAGTGTTTTTATATTATCTTGAATATGTCATTCAAATTTAACTTAAGTTTTGAAGAGATGGCTACATTGATAATCTGGAAGTTCTCCTTCAGTTCTGGACTGAAGTTTTCTTTTTTTTTTTTTTTTTTTTTTTTTGGACTGAAGTTTTCGCTCAGCAGGGCACTACAGATAAGGAATTAGGCAGATTTTTTTTCCTACATGTTCCACAGGGTCTTACTTGAACATGATGATTATTACTCCAGCCTTCATTTTATTATGCAGCAGGCATTTAGTTTGGTTAGGATTTATCCTATTCCCAGCTTCTGTATTGGACTCTTAAGTCAATAGGAACATTTTAATCCTATCTCAGAAATTCAGGAAGTTCAACTTGCAGCCATTTTTCCATGTTGAGGGATGTGATCTTGAGGAACTAAGATGAGAAGTGCTAAGATAATCACCTAAAAATGAAACTAGATGTCTGATCAAACTGGACCGAAACTCCATTCTATCTCTGAATATCTTAATCATTGGGACAAACTCATTCATAGCTTAAGTCAGTTAGAGTTGTCTTTTGTAGTATTTGAAAATATTCAAATTATAAAAGGGTCATGGTGAGAAACAAATGAAAAAAGTTTTTAAAACTTTAATGCACTGTTTGTTAAATGTTTACCATGTCATAACTACATATAGACAGATCTTAGGGAAGGGACACTTGGCTGGCTTTTTTTTTTTTTAAGATTTTATTTATTTATTCATGAAAGAGAGAGAGAGAGAGACAAAGAGAGAGGCAGAGGGAGAAGCAAGCTCCATGCAGGGAGCCCGATGTGGGACTCAATCCCAGGACTCCAGGATCACCCCCTGGGCTGAAGGCAGTTGAGAATCTGCCAGGATCCCGGGAATCTCCTGCCTGGCCTATTTGATTGACTGTCTGACTCTTGGTTTTGGCTCAGGTCATGGGATCGAGCCCCAAGTCAGAGTCTGTGCTCAGCCAGAGTCTGTTCGAGATTCTCTCCCTGTCTCCCCCCATGTCCATGCATGCTCTCTCTTTCAAATAAATACATAAATCTTAAAAAAAAAAAAAAAAAAGAAAGAAAGAAAGAAAGAAAGAAAGAAAGAAAGAAAGAAAGAAAGAAAGCTTAAGGAAAAATAGTTGACTTGTTAGAAGAACTGGTCTCTACTGAGCAATTAATATATGTCAGGCATATATTAATATATATTATAATACATACTATAATATATATTAATATATAATAATACAATATATAGGTAGGATATAAATGGATATCTTGGGCAGCCCGGGTGGCTCAGTGGTTTAGCACTCAGGGTCTGGGTCTTGGAGACCCAGGATCGAGTCCCATGTCAGGCCTCCTGCATGGAGCCTGCTTCTCCCTCTACCTATGTCTCTGCATCTCTCTCTCATGAATAATAAATAAAATCTTAAAAAAAATGGATATCTTCCTCATTACAAACTCTACTTTTCACCATCCCACAAAAGTGGTATTACAAATATCTCCACTGTATTTACAGGGTATGTTTCTATATGCAAATATGTATATTAGCATATGTATATGTGGGTTGACATATACTTGCTGACCCTATGAACAAAGAGTGTGGCAATAGATTTTTCACTTAAAAAAGATGACACACATATTTTATATATTCACAGAAAAAAATTGGTGGATATTATGAAAGTACACATAATTTATTAGTATTTTGCTTATACTCCAAATAGGATAAGTTACTGACAATGAAATAATTTGGTTTAAATATTCCAATTTATATTCCTCCAAAAACTTTCTCTCAATAGCTTGACATTCAAAGCTATTGATGACTGCACTCACATCATATCAAAACCATTTTAATAACTGATTTTAATCAATTATCCTATATTTGTCGTTGCCTATCATGTCTTCTCTATCTTAGATCTAGAGAAATAATAACAAGACCCTGCCCTTCATTTTTTTTTCCTCACACTTTACAATTCCCATGTATATTGTGCCATTTACTATTCATGACATCCTGTTGGAGGGTTATGACAGATTTTTACTGTCACTCATTTAATACATAGGAAATAACAGGAATTGTGAAAAGTCAAGTGTCATAAGCTAATTACTGATAGCTCCAATATTAGAATGTAATTATAATTGTTAAATATGCCCCAGTTTAGAGTTTCTTACATGACAGAAATATGTTTGTCATAGTTTGGTCTTTATGACTCTCTCTTCTCCCATTATTTGTATGATTTCCCACATCAAAAAGCCACAATAAGCATGGAGACTGTCTCATAGTGGTCCCATCGTTCCATTAACATATTTGCATTATTACATATTTGTATATATTATTATATTTATATAGTTACATATTTCCATTAGTATATTTTGAACCCCATTATATCACAGTATGAAACAATGTCTGGAGTCATGAACAAAACAAGTGAGATAAACACATTTCAAACAGCATGATTGGTATTTTAAATAGTCATTGAAATCAGTTTTCACACACACACCTAAAATATAGGGTACATGTATTTGAAGCCTCTAGAATAAAACAGTTCTCAATTTTAATTGTGCCATTAGAAATAGCAGTCCATATTCTTAAGAAAATCATGAGCGAATTCTTTTGTGGCATCTCTTCAGGGGTAGCCTTTTCCATTTTACAAAAGGCCTTGGACTTAACTGCATCCTGTTTCTATAATGACTTAATTTTTTTTTTTTTTTTTTAAGAATTGTGGCACATGTTCATTAAGTTCATGATGTTTGCAGTTGTCTATTGAGTAGTCCCCTCCTATCTGTAGTTGTCAGTTACACATGGTCAACTGTGGTCCAAAATCAGATGATCCTCCTTCTGAAATATAGTCAGAAGGTCAGTAGCAGCATAATGCTACTTCACAATGTTTATGTCATTCACCTCACTCATCTCATCAAGTAGGCATTTTATAATTTCATATCATCATCATAAGAAGCATGAATACAACACAGTAAGATAGTTTGAGAGAGAAAGACACCACATTTAGCCTTTTTACAGTATATTGTTATGACTGTTATACTTTACTATTAGTTACTGTTGTTAATCTCTTACTGCTTAATTTATAAATTAAACTTTATCATCTTTTGGTAATATCGTTCCTTTCAGGCATCCACTGTGATTTTGGAGCGTATATGCTGCAGATAAGGAGGTACTGCTGTCTAGCAAGGCAAAGGTTCCAACATCAATATACAAAGAACTTCCTTTCAAGCCTATAATCAATAGTTGCCAATGATGAATAAACATCCATTATTAATAATGGATGTGGTTTAGGTTGTTTTACTTATGTCTGCTTTTAGAGCACTTGTAATGGATTGCTATCACCAGATGCATCCATTAAACAGAGTTCACTCTCTTGAAAGCACAGAGAAGGGTCAAAATTGTTGACAAGAGATGTTTAATAATCCCAGATTATCTTTTTTTAACTCAAAAATTTACTTTATGTGATATACTAAAAAATTTGGCTCACAGATGGATGTATTATGTATATAAAGAAGAAATATTAGGATTATTACATGTATTCAGATCTTATTGAACTTGCAATAAATTTCTACAAGATCAGAATTTACCAAAGATTAGACATACAGATTTTTCCATAGGACATTCGCAAATAAGTCAAAGATTTTTATTAAAATAAGGGAATAAATTATTAACTGAGTTGAGATAAAGTCTTGGCATGAGGTAGCACGTGGTAGCATTATGGTTTGGAGATAAAATACAGTTAAGTTATTTTTTTAAGAGGGTATAATCTAGGGCAGCCTGGGTGGCTCAGCGATTTAGCACCACCTTTAGCCCAGGGTGTGATCCTGGAGTCCCAGGATTGAGTCCCACATCAGGTTTCCCTGCATGGAGCCTGCTTCTCTCTCTGCCTGTGTCTCTGCCTCTTTCTCTGTGTCTCTCATGAATAAATAAATAAAATCTTTTAAAAAATATTAATTCATAATCATATATGATAAGTATGTTCCAAGTTCCTGCTAGTTTTCTCAAGTATAAGGTATGATCTTTAATCGTTAAAACAACTTTGTAAGGTAAACATTATGATAATATTTATTCCATGTGGGAAACTGAGGTTCAGAGATGTTTAGCAACATGCCCAAGGCATTACAGCTGAAAATAAGTAAAATACAGTTAATCATGTTCTTTCTTATCCAATTTGTGGTTTAACATTGGTGTCTTTTGTTGCAGACAGCCAAAACCAAGAGTAGAACTTAAACCATAATATCAGATATCCCTTATAATTTGCACTTGCCTCAATATCTCAACTCTTGCCTGTATCCACTGCCTAGAAATATATCAAGGCATTAAACGAAGCAGAACTGCATTTAGCACTATTAATTTCTGGGTTGATGCATGATATCGAAATATATTTCCTCATTATCAAATTCTAACTACAGAATTTCTACCAGGAGTAGAATTTCTACTATGGTAGTAGGTGAGGTTGTAGATTGTCTTTCCTTGACCTGAAATATGCTTTCTTCCAAACTTTTCTATGACAAATGTTATGGTCTCTGACACATAGCTCTGATTTTTTTAAGGCTGAGTAAACACTCTGCCCTCGTGTGCTTCTCAGCCTACTTCACTCATTCTGAAACCTACTGAACATCCACAACAAACTGGCAGTTTCGAAAGGGAGATTTTTGTACTCCTTTCTCACAGGGGATTTTATCTCTGCCAAGAAATTAGACATTTTAAACTTCCATAAACATTCTTCTTTGAGGCTTTCCATGGTACATTTTCTCTACCAAGGTTTGCGTGTTAATTGGTTTAATTATGTTAAACGTAGAATCCTCCAAAACCTTGCTGTTTTTTTTTAATTATGTAAACTAAATTCTCCACTTTTCTTTTTAAGGATTTATTTATTTGGAGAGAGAGAGAGAGAGAGAGAGAGAAGGTGTGCACACACTAATCAGGGGAGAGGTAGTGGGAAAGGGAGAGGGAGAGAATCTTCCACAGACTCTGCACTGAGCTCAGAGCCTGATACTGGGCTCCCTTTCATGACCCTGAGACCATGACCTGAACCAAAATCAATTTGGCCTTTAACTCTCTGAACCAACCAGGCACCTCTAACATCTCCCCTTTTAACTATTTATTGAAGTATAATTTCACTGAAACATAATATTAACTAAGGGTAAATAGAACTGATACCTAAAAATTAAGCAGACCTTTTTATAGTGTCATTACAATTTTTAAGAATTCAGCTTTCCAATGATTTAAAACACTTGATTAAAACACGATTCTCTTTTATGTATTTATTTAAATTTTTGTTTTTTATTTATCTGAATAAGTATTATCTAAAGATATTTAAATAAGAATTTACCAGGCAAACAAGTTTTCAATGTCAAGTTGTTTTTGGCCCGAAAGGTCTATATAATCAAAGTTTATTTCTGTAATATAATGAGCCTAATATTTCCCTTGGATTTTTCTCAAACAATCCCAAACCATATCTCTGGAGAAGCAGGTTAGTTTAAAACTGGAAAAATCTGAATTTATTGTTTGTTGGATTCACTCACTTAAATATCTATGGAATAAAGAATAAAGCCTGATACAGATTAAATAGTTCACTTATACAAGAGAAACTCTTCTTTCAGATGGTTTCATTAAAAACTTTACTTATTTTATTGGCTTTTATATATAACACAATTAATCTCTAAATATTATGAAAAATGAAACCTAATATCCTGGTAAAAATCACAATGAACATACACTTGCAAATGCCTGTGTTGCAGAGAATTTACTTTGAAGATTAAATCATTGTGCAGTTTCTCCAAGATTAGAGATCTGAAATGTTTGCTTTCTGAAAATAGAGAAGAAAGTGCTTTACTATTTACCTTTGGGGATACTAGGCATTTAACAGCAGAGAACATGTATTTAAAAAGACTGAGAGTGTTATCTGAACCTTTTCTCTGTGGTCAGATGCTTTTTGCCATAAAATGAAGTGGTTCGACAATACTCAAATTTACATCACTCTAACAGAATCAACCATGATCATGCTTCCATCTATTCCATTACTTAAAATTAATAGCCTTTTCAGACATTCTTTGAATTGATATAAGCATTTTAATTGTTAAATGAGAATGGAAACCAGTTGTTTTCTTTGAAGCACAAATTTAAAAAAATTATGCTATATTTGAGAAAGGAAATTAAAACTACCTAACCATACAATATCCCCCAATACATATTAATTATTTAAATTTTAAAGAGATAATGATGATATATAATATTCTATTATGGTTTCAGAGAATTAATTCATTAAGTTGAAACACCATGTAAACAAGAGGCACAGGGGATCAAACTTGGAATTTGGAGCAATAGACAGTGTTTGTTATGAAGACAGAAAATATTTAAGTGAAAATTTTAGCCTGCATATTATTAATCCTAGTTATTCTTATTTTAACTGATTAATGAAAATTCATACAAGAAAAAAATAAAATCTGTCACTTTTTCTACCCATATATTATGTTTTTGACCAATATATTTGTCACTTTTTTTACCAATATATTAGAATGTTTTTTGGCTAGGAAAATAGCATAGCATTGAAATAGCCTTAAGTGATTTTCTGGCTATCTTTATCTCTATTTTTTTAAATTTCCCCTATTTCCTAGAGTGTAGGATCTTTTTCTCCATTTCAACTATGTTTATTTGGTACCTAATATTGTGTTGATACTACAGTGAGGTCTTACTTATGACTAAATAAATAAATGAATGAGCCAATACTACCTTCTTTTTCCGAACTATTTAACTGTATTACAGAATGGAAAATAGTTAAAAGCGACATTGAGGGTAACATCATTCCTGTCTATGATGAGGATGGTAAAATCTTCTTGAAAAGATGGTCTTTTGAATTTCAACATGTGTTGCACTGTCAGAATTTTTTCAGAAATATAAAATGAGGTCCTTTCTACTTGGTCCTCTAGATGGAGATGGTGAAACTGATTCTCTGATTGAGAAATAAATAGTACAGAGAAAGATTAGGTCAGCTCACAACACATTCTCTTAGTTTTCCTTCTCTGACAATGAAGTGGTTTCTTCATGCCTGAAAATCTTCCTGGATATAGAATTCTAGATTGATTGTTCTTTTCTGTTAGCACTTGAAAAATGATGTGCCAGTTCCTTTTTTTAAAAAAAATATTTTATTTATTTATTCATGAGAGACACAGAGAGAGAGGCAGAGACATAGGCAAAGGGAGGAGATGCAGGCTCCATGCAAGAAGTCTAATGTGGGAATTGATCTTGGTTCTCTGGGATTATACCCTGAGCTGAAGGCAGATGCTCGCTCAACCACTGAGCCACCCAGGCTTCCCTGTGCCAATTCTTTCTGACTGCAATGGTTTCATGTAAGAAATTTGATCTCATTCAAATTATTTCTCCCCCATATGTAAGATATTGTTTCACTGTCAATAGTTTTAAAATTCTTTTTCTTGGTGTTTAGTTTTCAAAAGTGTGACAGATGACGTGTCTTGGTTTGGTTTTCTGTGAGTTTATTGTTTGGAATTTGTTCATCTTCTTGAATCTGTAAGATTATGTTAGTTGATAAATTTCAGAAGTTCTCAGGCCATTATTTATTCAAATACATTGTCAGCCCCAGCCTTTTCTCCTATTTTTCCAGGACTCTGATGACACAAAGGACAATAACTATGTTGTTATAGTCCCAATACTCCTGAGACTCCGTTGTTTTTTGTTTTTTTTTTTTCAGTCTATAACCTTACTGTTGTTTAGACTGGGTAATGTCTACTTTTATTTCTTTGGGTTCATTGAGTCACTCCTCTGTACCCTTCTTTCTTCTATTGAGCCAATTGATTGATTCAAAAAAAATTATTATATTTTTCATTTCTAAAATTTCAATTTAGTTTTTATATATTCTATTTATTTGCTAAGATTTTCTTTTTTTATTTCAAGCATTTCGATAATAATTTATTAAAACATATTTATGGGGGGATCCCTGGGTGTCTCAGTGGTTTGGTGCCTGCCTTTGGCCCAGGGTGTTCTCCTGGAGTCCCGGGATCAAGTCCCGCATGGGCTCCCGGAATGGAGCTGCTTCTCCTTCCTCCTGTGCCTCTGCCTCTCTCTCTCTCTCTCTCTATGTCTATCATAAATAAATAAATTTAAAAAAAAATAAAATAAATAAAACATTTATGGTAGATGCTTTGACATTGATAAAAGGTAATTTTAATCTAAATGTCTATCAACAGATGAATAGAGAAATAATGGCATATGTATAGAATAGAATATTATTCAGTCTTAAAAAAGAAGATCCTGCTACTTGTGACAACATGAAAGGACCTGGAGGACGTTAGGTTAAGTGAAAGAAAACAAGTGTACGATCTCATATGTAGAATCCAAAAATGTCTAATATGTAGAAGTAGAGATTTGAATGGTGGGGGAAATGTAGAGATTTGATTAAAGAGTACAAAGCTGCAGTCATATAGGATAAATATGTCTAGAGGTCTAATGTACTACATGATGAATATACTTAACAATACTGTATTGAATATAGAAATTTGCCAAGAGAGTAGACTTCAGGTTTTCTCTCTCTCTCTCTCTTTCTCAGGAATAGGTGAAGATTGAAATTCTGGCAGTGGATGATATCATCCAGAGTCAGAAAAAAATGTCCAAAGCAGAAAACCTACTTAAAAAATAGAGAAAGACGAAGTAGTCATAGAAATTATTTTTGGTTTTGAAAAAAGTATTAGTAACATCAGAGATGATGACACCTGAAATATATTATTTTGATAAAATGTCATATTGTAGAAATATATGTAGATATTCAGACATTTACATGTCCCTTCACATATACATATTATCTTTTTTTTTCTTAATGAAATGAGGAGTTTCCACACTGTTGAACTGACTCATATCTTGGATAAAAGCTTTCAACAGACAGTTGGTTTATATAGCAATGTCTTTGAAGAATACCCAAAGCACAACCCATATAATTGCAGACACATGACTTAGCACAGTAGATGCATATTTGAACTGGCTCACCAATGACCCAGAAGCCTATTAGAGCTAAGTCCATATAACAGTGTGTTAACTTCCCCTAAAGCTCTTTCAAAATGAAGTGCTGTCCCATAGTCATTAATTTTCATTATTTCTGATTAAATAGTTCTATTGGAAAGTGCATTAAAATTATCAGCTAAAATTAGACTGTGGGAATTCCTGTAGATCGCATGTCAACATTCTATATTATATGGGCTAATTGTGGCTCATTGTCCTTGATTCACTTTAGGGATACAATGATGCCTTTTGTTTAGTTTTGTTTTCTTTTCTCTAATTCATGCATGAGCAAAAATAAAAATAATAATTGCCTGCATTCAGTGTGAAAGAGTGTTAGGTGCTTCGTGGCAGACATTCAAAGTGAAAGCCTTTTCCAACAAGGCAAGTCCCTTTCATTTTTTGTTGTGACACTGTGTCTCACATTTAGATTCCCGCAAGTTCAGAACCATTAAATATGCTTTGATTCTCCTTTAGACATCAAGTTTTAAGTTTATGTAAGATTTCTACAACAAGATAGCAGTGCTGTCTTACAATTCCACACACTTAATAAACATGGAACAAATTAAGATTTATACCGCACATTTTCTGACTCTTAAATTTAGTAACTTTAGATGTTAATCCCAGATGCTAAAATCAAGCGGAGATGCATTGTAAAAGTGGAGACTGAATATATGATTAATGTCTAAATTTCATTGTTATTCATTGTAAAGAATAATACTGAAATTTGAAAAAGGAAACAAAAATTCTTGGAAAAACGAGCATATGCTGTGCATGCCACAGGAATATTCCCTTACCTAATAAAAAAGCTTCAAATAATATTAAGTGAACTGCTGAATTTTTATATTTATATGTCAACAAATATTGAGCAAAATCTTTCTAAAACATATGTCATGTACAATGCATTAGTCATTTGATTGCTTGCACATGTGATCAGTTTTAAGTAAAAAATGTCAAGTATTGTTTACCACTGTTTGGTCTCACAAATTAATTGATTGATTGATCGTTGTTTTCTCACTAATTTATTTATGCGAAATTCCCTTCATCCACATCCCTGTCTACTCAAGTCTTACTCAGGATCATTTTCCACCTTCTCCCTTTATTTATCTTTTGCTGGAGTTTCTAAAACTACTATGCTTATAATCCCATGAATAAACCACATTCTCTTAGTCATTTGTGTTTTCCATCTGCCCTTCTCAATAGCTGGCAAGGACTGTTCTCTGGTCTCACCCTCCTTACCTCTCCACCTACCTAACATGTGCTCATAGTTGATCTTTCTCTAAAGATTTCTCTGAAGAGGAAATTATAACATAGCATAACTCTGGTAGATTAGTAGTGGGTGGAGGCCTTTGTTGGGAAAAATTCTGAGTCCTATCTATGTTCAGTGAAATAGAGTTTCGTAAAGTATTTTTAGTCTTTGCTTTTAATGCCTGGAGGTTGACAAGCATCACTGGAGGGTACATTCACAAAGACTCTATGATTAAAGGTTAAGACAGTATTTTCACAGTTTTGAAATAGGATGATTTTAGTTCCTAATCATGGATATGGAAATTACAAACTGTGTGTTCTTAGGCAAGCTAGTTTGACTCCTTGTCCCTTGGTTTCCTCATCCATTAAATCCAGTAATAAGCCTACCAGAGAAGTTTAGCCAAGTACAAATGAGAGAACTCATGTATGAAAAACACTTAGTACAGTCGCTTGCATGTGGCAAAGTAAAAAGAAAAAAATATATTGTTGATGTTGTTTTAATGTCTTCTGACCACTGAGCCACTACCTCTCCTTCCTCTGTGCTATCAGAGCACTTTAAAAATAACTCTTACTAGGCATTCCACTCTGCTGTGAGTATATATCAAGGCATGAATTTCTACCATTAAACTTTGAACTTCTCTAGGGTAGAGGCTGCATCTTATTCATTTATATATTTCCAGCATCTATCTCAGTGCCAGGCATGTAGAAACACTCAGTAAATCTTAAATAATTGACTAAATAAAATAACAAAGAGACAACTTACTACGCTCTTAACTTTGGTTCAAACACTCTCTCACTCACAGGATTTTCCCTGTGATGCATTTTGTCCCAATGTAGCTTTCTTTCATCTCAATGGCAGTACTTATTTTAGATTTCCATTGCAACATAAAATTCAATGTACATACTTTTCCGTTAGAGTAAAAATTGAAGGAGAGAAGCTTCACATTATTCATCTTTGCACATGTTCTTATTTGACATATAGCATACATGCAGGGAGGTGGAAGGCACCAAACGAGTCAGTGTGATGCAAAGCAGAATTACACATGTATTATCATAAGAATATAGAAACCAAGCAAAGTACTCAGGAATAACAAAAGAAGAGGACATTGGTTTCAACTAGAGATCTTAGGGAAACTACACTTAATATATAGCATTTTAAATATACTTTGAAGCAGGGTATAGTTCTGATAGAATCAAGAGATAGTTTATTCTCCCATTCTTTTTGTTGAAATGCATTATTATAATAAAAATGTCTTAATTTCTAAAATTTATTTATTAAAAAAATATTCCTCCCATAAATATGGGCTGATATTTGGATGAAGAAACCAAGAAAAGGATACATGTCCCATTTCTTTTTCCAAAGTCTTATTTAGAAGTGAATGTCATGGTACAATAGTGAATATGGAAACAACTATATTCTTGTTTGGTTTTATATATCCTGTTTAATAGAAATATGGCCATTATTTGAAAAGCAACAATTTCCTCAAAACAATGTTAGACAAATATGTTATTGAAATAAAATGTGCAGAATGGAAAATGTATGCATGATATGTATATAGCTTCTTGAATTTTTCACAATGAGAACACAAGTGTGGGAAAACTCACATCATAATACAGAAAATGACCAGGATAACCAGAAACATTTCTTGTAACCCTGGACATCATGCCCCCCAAAAACGATTATTTTGAATTCTATCAGCAAACATTAGCTTTTCTTGGATTTGAATTTCATATAAATGAAATCATACGCTATGTGCTCTTGATCCTGGATTGTTTCACTGAAGATTATAATATAAAATTCATCGATATTGTTGCCTGTAGCAGTGATTTGTGAGATTCATTCACTCTGTTGTGCATAGCAGTGATTATTAACTTAGATCATTACACTATATCATAGACAAAATAACACTATTTACTCATTTAAATAGAATGACATTTGGGTTATTACAATTTGGCACAAATAATGCTGCTTTACATGATTTTATACATCTCTTCTTTGTAAAGTTATGCAACTACATATATATATATATATATATATATGTAGGGGTGGAATTGTTACATTAGAGGATATGCATACAGTTAGCTTTCCTATTTTTAAAGTGGTCATGCCAATTTATGAAACTACCAATAATAGGTGTAATTCCAATCACGCTATACCTTCACCAACACTTTGTATTAAGCTTTTTTATGTTGTTAATTTAAATAATTTTGAGCGATATATACATAAATATTGTGGTTATGACTAACAATGTTGAATATCTTTTAGCATGTTTAGTTGTATTTTTAGATTCATGTATTTCCTAGTCATTTCCTCATTTTCCTATTACATAGTCTGTCCTTTCTCATTGATATATAATAATCTTCATATGTTAATGGATATGAATCTTTGGTGTTCTAAATATATTCTCTTATTCTCTATGTGAATTTTCACTTTCTTATTTGTGACATATTTTAATAAGATCTGATTTATCAATATTTCCCTTTGTTATTAATTTTTTGCTGTCTTACTGTTTTTATCTTAAAGAAATTTCTTATCCCAAGGAAACCAGAAGATATTCTTCTATTCTTTCCTCTGGAAAATTCTTTTCTTTTTCCATTTAGGCCTATAATTCAATTGGAATCAATTTTTATGTATGGTAAAGGTAAAAGTCAAGGTTAACTTTTTTTTTTCCTATCTGAATATTCAGTTGACCCAGCGTACACGGAGTGGCAATTATTGTTACCAATGAAGTTACTATATAAATAATTTGTATCTGCTTCTTAATTCTTATTTCAGTGACACTGTTTTAATTATTGTAAAGTGAAATTAAATCTAATGGTGCAAGGCCTTCAACTTTGCTTTTCCTCACAAAAGGGTCTTTACTATTCTTGGTACTTTGCATTTCCATATAAGTTTTAGATTCATTTTTGTCAATTTCCTAGTGAAAAACAAAGAAATAACCCCTAAGAAGTTTGTTTTAAATTACACTTGATAATTACATATTTGATAATTTTAATGATACAATGTATTCTTTTATTTCATTTACTAATAGCTTGTTGCTGATGTATAGAAATGCAATTTAAATTTGTATAATGGCATTGCATTTAACAAATATGCCACATTTACTTAATAGTTGTAATAGTTTACATGTATATTCTTTGGATTTTTTATGTAAACAATAATACTTCATGTTAAGACAGTTTTGTTTCTCCTTTTTTTCTTATACTTGTATTTATTTTTCTTGCCAGAATAACACAAAATATAGTGGTAATGAACAGACTTCTGTAATTTCCTGGGACAATATTGCACCATCCTACTTTTAAATATGATATTTGTTATATATACATATAACATTTATTAAGTGAAGGATGACTCCTACTATTCACGGCTATCTAGATTTTTTATATGGTTTATTTTTGTTTTCTTAAACCATGACTGGGTGCTGAATTTTATCAAATATATTTTATGCATCAAAACAATTTTCTCACTTCATCTCCTAAGTAGTGAGGTGAATGATTTTCAAACATTTAAACAAGCTTGCATCCTAAAATCAACTATAGTTGACTTTTATTTGAGGTGTTGGTTTTGTGAGTCCTGGCTGCCTTGTTAACTCAGAAAGGCTGCCACAAATTCAAGGTTTCTGATTTCTGATGTCCAGGATTCCCAAGAGAAAAAGTACCTGTAAATATACAGGTCACTTCAATGTGTTTTGTTCTTGAATTTTCGCCCCTTGGGTACTGACTACTCTCCAATACCTTCAAACACAACAGTTTGTTTTTATGTTTTTTGTTTTTTTTTAATTTCCACCCTCCTCCTTGTTTTTCTTCCCTTTCTTTAAAAAAAAATTATCTAGCATTTATGGACTAATTATATCTACACTGTCAAAGCTGGAAGCAACATCTTTAATAATTTATTTCTGTTATGAGAATTTATAAATTCCTGAAACTGGAAAACTAAAATGACCCAAATCTAATTTTTTATAGGCACAATGACAATGGAAGATACATTTTGTTCTTAACCACCCCAGGATTTTAAACTTTCTTGAGGGACCAATCATGTAGAAGTACATGGTATAAAAATCTTTATACTCTGATTGAATAAAGGAAAGGTAAACTTTGTAGAGTCCAGGAAAGTGCTTAAACCTGCATCCTATAAAATTTCATCTTTGTAAATATTTACCATAAAACCGGATTCTCTTTTTGGAGATAAATCATATGCTGATCTTTATAGAAAGTGTCCATGAGTGGTTCTGGATCAAGAGAACAGTCATTCATTATAGAGTGCCATCATTTACTGATTGCAGAAATAACAGCAATTACTTAATAGTTGTAATAGTTTACATGTATATTCTTTGGATTTTTTAAACTTATTTTGGGATCTCTTTTTACCCTTTTGGCATATTAATTATGATATAAGATGAGTACAAAAGTCTTGTAATCATGCATAAATGTAGCATATAAATACACTGTCATATTTGCAGAAGAATTTTATCACAAACATAGAATCTGAAATTGATAGAAATCATATTGATCTCTAGTACCTCACATTACATTCATATTAATAATGAATGTGACAGGAGCATCATAAATATGCAAAAGAGTAACACATCAGCCTAAACATCACCAGTAATTTGTAGACCTACACTCATAGGAAACCACTAATGGAATATAGTGCATTTTCTTCTCTATGAATAGTCAAATGCCATGCATAATGTAACAGTGCAACTGCTAATAGCAGACTCAGGCAGGATCATTTAAACTTGTTATTATGGGCAGTACAAACTGATCTTTGGAGTGGCTTGTAATAAAATACTTCTCTGCCTTTACCCTGTTCCGATTGTTCAGTTATCCTTTTTCTCAAGAGCTTATATTTATAGGAAGCACAAAAATGATTACTTTGATATTTTGGAGATACTTATCATGCTTTATCATATGTAGAAGAATAGTGACCAATTAATACCTAACAAGTCAAAGTAAAAAGGCCCAGAAGCATCTGTTCAACCTTTTTTTATGTCAGACTATTAGAACATTCTTTCAGAATATCCATTATAATATACCCTCATGGCATATATTACCAAAAGAGCCTTTGTGCAAAAGGTCTTACAGAAATGGTAATACTGAAGTCATCTGCAAATAAGGGAGAGCAGGGATTCGGTTGTTGGAGTTCACCGGATGATTAATGGTACCTAAACCTACAATCAATATGGGAAGCTCTAGGAAAATGCTCACTTGTAGAGGAATCCTGTTTAACATAAATATCTTGAGGGCTTCTGCTCCAGCATAGGTTATTTTAGTTAACATAATAGTGTATAAACTAGATGATCCTAGTATTTTAGCTCTGTTTGGGACCCCTAAGAATTCTGGCATTTACCTATAATTATGGAATACCATCTTATTTTCGAGGCTAAGCAGATTATCTTTAGCATCTATTTGGCCTTGCTATAAGAACATTACCAAAGAAAATATAAAGTTGTAGAAGATCCCCAACCTAAAGGTTTTAATGCTTTGTATAGGAGATTAATTATACTTTATTATATGGTCTTATGTTACAATATAAAATTTTACCCTTAACAAAGACATTTAGTGAATGCCTTTAATGTGTAATATTGGAAGTCACCAATTTAAAATTCTAGAATATACAATATACTCATAACATAGTTACAACAATTATCAAAATATAAAACATATATTTTAGTATGTGAAGAGGTAAAGCCCTAAAGTACAGTCTACTTAATTATTTTAAAATATGCAAAATACTCAAATATCTGTATTAGAAAATCATTAAAATATAATCGAATAACATACTGAGATTCACTCTAGAGGATCCAACAGAATTTTGTAAAATACATTTTTAAGATTTAAGTTAACTTCAAGGATATTTTATTTTCTGTTAAAATTTAACTTCAGTACATATAAATTATCTTCACTACATTCCTAATAAATATTTCCACTATAAGTTGACTTACCCTGTCAAAAGTTGTACTACATGCCCTTCATCATCTCATTTACCCTGCTCTGGTGTTTTTCATAAAACATCTATTACTTGAAATTATGTTGTTTTTTTTATTTTATACCTTTATTGTATATTTCCATTTTGGAAAGAATATGAATGCCATGAGGATAGAGATTGCTCCTAATGTTTGCTTCTGTTTCATCAGGACTTAACATAGTCCCTGGTGATAAAATAATATTTTATGTATATGATAGATTTCATGCTCAAATGATATTTAGTTAACATTTTTATACATATTTTTCTGAGCTGGAAGAAAATTTAATAGTTGAATTAATTCAGAGGAATGCAGTATTTACTTTCTATTAATTTACTTTCTTAAAAAGCAGATCATTTTAGTAGCAAAGCAGTGACATAGGACTCAAAATACTTTTATTCCAGTCTTGGCTCTGCTGTCATCTCATTTTAGAATTTTTGGCAAGACATTGAACTAAACAAAATCACTGTTTGTTTCTCCACTCTTTTCTTAATTTCTTTTTATATAACTGAAACTGGACTACTCTTTTTATATATTTTTTAAAGAGTTTATTTATTTATTCATGAGAGACACAGAGAGAGGTAGAGACATAGGCAGAGGAAGAAGCAGGCTCCAAGCAGGGAGCCCGATGCAGGACTCGATCCCAGGACCTGGGATCAGGCCCTGCGCCAAAGGCAGACACTCAGCCACTGAGCCACCCAGGCATCCCCAGACTACTCTTTTTTTTTTTTTTTTTTCAGACTACTCTTTTTAAAGCAAATTTTATTTTAAATGTTTTTGGAACAGTAGATATAATATGGGATTCTAAAGACTTCTCATCTAATCCAGTAGAAAGAAGCTAAGTAGGAAACATGTAACAAAGAATAGAAAAGATAGATTTTTAAAAAGTAAGGTGGTTGATATAAATCAAACCATATTTATAATTACATTAACTATTATTGTTCTAAACACTGGATAAAAATATAAGAGCCAACTATATGCCACCGATAAGATACGTACTTTAAGATACGTACTTTAAATATAAAGACAGAATAGGTAAAAATTATATGCAAAGAAAAAAAGATGCAATATTCAAACACTAATCACATGAAAGCTGGAATGGCAAAATATAAAACAAAGTAGAAATCAGAGTGAGAATATATTACTAAGTGTAAAGATTTTACAATAAAAAATGAAGTTAGCTCAGGGGGAAGCATAATTATCTAAATGTGAATTCTGAGTATAACTGGAAATATGCATCCTTAAAATAATAGGTCTTCAAAATGCATGAAGCAACAACTGACATATATACATACTAACAATTATATTTAGGATTTAAAATCTCCTCTTTCAGTAACTGATAAATAGGTAGAAAAGAAATAATTAATTTTAGAGAAGACACAACAAAATATCAACCATATTAACCTCATTTACATTTATAGAACACCAAACCCAAGGACATTAGAATTTCAAATATTTTCAAATGAAAATGAGGCGTTCAGCAAGATTCATAATATGCTGGACCATAAAACAAGTCTCTCTCTAAATTGAAAAGAACTGTAATTATAATTTCTTCATTGACTCTAGCAGAACTCAACACATAAGCAATAATTAGACAAGTTCCAAATACTTCAAAATTAAGTGATATACTTAAACAAATCATGGGTCAAAGAAACAATAAGCATTTATATAAAAGATATTCTGAACTGAATGCTTAAATTAAGGTTAAAACACAACAGGTGGAAATCTGTGAGATGAAGATAAAGCATTGCCTGATAGATATAGAACTAAAAATCTAAGCTTCTATCTAAATATTATTAAAAGAAACACAAGTTGAAACTGAAGCATATACAAGAAAAATATAACAATAACCATACAATAAAAGTAACAAATGGGCAAACAATAGGGAAAATAAGTAACACCAAAATAATTTCATTTAAAAAATCAGTAAAATTGGTAATCCTGTAGCTAGACGAATCAATATAAAAAGATAAAATACACATCACTTATATCAGAAACGAAAGATGGGCACTGTATAAAGAATAGTATGAACAATTTTCTGCCAAAATTTTCAAGCATTTAAATGAATTTAACAAATGTCTTCACTAATCACTAAAACTAACACAAGAGATAGAAAATTCAAATTACCCTGTATCTATAAAATGAATTATATTTCAATAAAAAACTCCCATAACAACAAAAACAACAAAGATCAAACAAACAAACTCCCCCCCCCCAAGCTCAGATCATGTCAAAGCTAAATTCTATGACACATGTAAGGAAGAAATAACCCCAATTCTATGCAACTTTTCGGAAAATAAAGAAAGAAGAAATGTCTCTGAGTAGATAATTTTGAGAACAATTTTGTCATTTTCCAAAACCAGACAATAATAATAAAAGAAAAGAAGAACTTCAGCGCCCCGTTATTCAAAATGGCAGATGTAAAAGAAATTAACAAGTTAATGGCAAACTGAAACCAGTGATATTTAAAAGTCTAATTCATGAAATGTCTGATTGAACATCTGAAAAATCAATGTTATTATCAATATTAATAGAATAAAGAAAACTAATTCTCTCAACACAGAAAAATATTTTTTACTTTTTAACAGAAAAGTTTTTAAAAAAGTGAATACACATTCCTAATAAAAAAAAATCCATGTAGGAAAGAACATAATAAATATTCCAGAAAGAGAATCATATGTTATCAATGGATTTTTTTTTTTTACAAAAGTAACAATGGCAGAGGCAAAGTATTCAACAAGTAACATTGTAAGAAGTGGATATCCATATGAATCACATTTAATGCAACAGTAATTGGACAAAGAAAAATAAATAAAAAAAATATATATATATAAAATAAATAATTGCCAACCCTTATAGCTAGCCATGTGTGGCTACTGACGTTTCAGCTTAGTTAGCATAGTTGTTGGGTAATAAGTAGACAAAGATCTGCCTTAAACCAGTAAGTCTCCTAGCTTTTGCCAAGGGACTCTGTGTTTTCAATGCTCCTAGAAGCATTGATGACTTTAGTTTAGTCTTTATTTACCCTTACTTTCACAGAGCCTTGATGCCAGGCAGAGGGGAGAGAAATACGCCATCTCAGGTCGTTCCTGGACCAGCACACCAGCCCCCCACGGGCATGTTGCCTTCTAAATTCCCAGGAATCAAAAAATAATAAATAAATAAATAAATAAATAAATAAATAAATAAATAAATAAATAAGTAAGTAAGTAAGTAAGTAAATTCCCAGGAATATGCCCCAGGTTTTAAAATTCCCCTGTGAACATTTCATTCCCCAGCTTTTCTTTTTAGGTCATTTGACCAACTCATCGCCTCTTGCAAATAATTTTTTTTTTAAATGCTGTTGATTGTTTTATTCTTTTTCTGATTATATAATTTATTTTTTATTTTTAGTATCTAATATATATGTATTTTAATTTTTGTATATTTTTATTGGAGTTGGATTTGCCAACATATAGTGTAACACCCAGGGCTCATCCCATCAAGTGCCCCCCTCAAGGCTGTTGATTGTTTTATGCAAACACCTCGTGGAAAGGCTATTTGAAGAGAACAAGCTCTAAGTCAGCTCAAATAAAAGATAAATCCTCTGAGTGTGTTGAGGGTTTCCAGTCAACTGAAAGACAGATAACATAATGACAAAGATTAGAGATGGGGCTTTGGGGAAGCAGCTCCAAATAGATTTTGCCTCTCCAGTGGCTACTAGGATGGGGGTTTCATGGCTATTCTGAGAGCAAGGCTGTAGGTTTACAGGCTACTGTGGAGCTGGAGAGAGGATGATAGAAGTGAGACCATTTAAAATGCCACAAAGTTCATAGTTTTTACCAAGATTCAGACAGTTTTCTGGAATCAATGCTTGTCAGATTGTTGCAAACTCTTTGTGTAGTTCCAGAGTTCAGGAAAAGTTCATTTTGAAACCTTTGATATGCAGTTTTATATTCTCTTAAGATCAAAGAAATTATTTTTCCAAATGCTAGAAATGCTATATTCTAACACCCCTCCAGTTTCAACCCAATCTGGCAATTGCCCTTGGATGACCAGAGCCGTTTTGCCTAAAGTCACACCCAGTTCCCAGAGATTGTCTACACTGGATGACCGACAAGAGTGAAGATGGTAAATCTAGCCACCTGGTCCCAAGCTGGGACATCCTAAAAGAGCCATCTGAGATCTGGAGCTCCTCACGAGTTCTGCTGATACTGCTCTGCAACTCCAATGTTTCCTCTTCCCAGTTTTATGTTCCCTTTACTTTCCTCACAGAGATTTCAAGAACACTCCCTTATACATTTATTACTGTGGGCTAATCTCCATCTCAGTGCTGGCTCCCTCGTTCTTCCAAATGATAACACTTGCTGCACATCCTCTGAGAAGCAAATATAAAGACAAATAAATATGCAAGGATTTTATTAGGTTAAATGTTTGTGAGAACAAATGGAGAGAGAGATCCCGAAGAAGCTTGGTCAGTCGTCAGACCTCAAAGGAAATCAGACCCCAAGGAAGGGAAAAGAGAAGGATACACAGGTGGAAAAGTTTAGACCACAGAGCAGTATAATGTTTGACAAAGCTGCTGGTGATCCTGAAAGTTAGCACTCAGAGGAGGCCTGTGCCTCTCAGGAATTGGCTTGCTTGGACGTCCTGTCCTTGCTTTGCGATACATCGTTTCTTACCTTTGCTTAATGTTCACAACAACCCTGTGAGGTCAGCATACATCTGTACCTCCCTTAACTGAGGAGAAACTGTCCCACCAGAATGTTGATTCCCTAAACTTACTCAACGTGCGAGGTACAGAGCACATGATAACCAAGACTACCTGGTCCCTGGGTTTGTAGCCCTAAGAACTATACTGTCATGACACTGAGTCACTTCACAGACTTGGGATTCCTTAAAGGAAAGTGAGACTAGGTCACCTCAAGCAGGACCCTAAGATCCTTCTGGTTATACATTGTAAGTCCTTCTCCTAACCTTCCTGTCATGAAACATAAGACCATTGCCAAAATGACTCTGCAATGAGAAAAGGGAAGTTCCCAACTTTTCAAAATTATTAAACACAGGCTTTGAATTGACTAAGTAATCAAATACCATTAATATCACATACTAATTACCATTTTTTTCTAATTACCATTTTATTTCAGAATGCATACTTGGAATAGGCATAGTCATTAACAGCAGATTTCCCATTTTGGACCCCTGAACCATTGCATGAGGAAAATAAATTAAGAGAGACTACGTGGAAGCCCCTGAAAGTTCTCTACCTTACCAGAGGGTAAATAATAATAATAATAATAATAATAATACTGCTTAGTGCCTAAAAGAACTGCAGTGATTAGTTTATTAATGATTTTATCATTAGAGATTTTAAAGAATCTCTATTGGGAAGAGAAAGCTTGAGTGATTAGGAGGAGAGAAATAACTCCGAAAGGAAGTTTATTTTTTTTTAAAGTAATTCTTTAAATTTTTATTTATTTATTTATGACACACACACACACACACACACACACACACACACACAGGCAGGGGGAGAAGCAGGCTCCCTGTGGGGAGCCCAATGTGGGACTTGATCACAGGACCCCGGGATCACACCTTGTGCCAAAGGAAGACACTCAACCTGAGCCACCCAGGCGCCCCAGGAAGTTTAAGTTGTTGGAATGACTGATTGATTATTCAAAATATACTGTTTTAACATGAAAAAAATGTTTTGTTGTTGTTGTTGTTTGTCTTAAACCAGAAGCTACTATTCCATTTATTGGGAAAGTCCAACTGTTTTATCAACCTTGTGTGTCCTTCTTAACTCTCACCCTCTCCACACACCAAGCTCAAAACTGGAGCTTTCAGAATGAGAAGCCACAATAGAGAAAATTAAAATACGTTTGTTGCAACATTTTACTTTTGCTTTAAGCAGTAATTCCTCTACACCTCCATATCTATATGTCTATATCTTTTTCTCTGTCTGTGACATATTTATACAGAGACAGACAGTGTTCTAAGGACTTCTGTATTAGCTGATTTAATCCTCACAATACCTCTATCTAGCAGGAAATATTATCAATCAAATTTCAGCTAAGAAAACTGAGGCAAAGAGCTACAAAATGAAATAAGTGCCCCAAAGTTCACAGTTAGTAAAGAAAATAAAACAATGTTTTGCCCTCAATGAATTAACTCTAGAGCCTGTGCAGGCACTTGGTAGACAGTCACAACTGTTTTCATTCTTCTGGGAATATGAGTAAATTAGTAAATTTAATCAGAGCTTAGAGGCCAGGTAAGGTGAGAAATTTTACTTTATTAAGAACTAAGGCAAAAAAAAAAAAAAAAAAAAAGACTAAGGCTGAGTTTAGGATTTACTGCTTTTTTGTTTTTTAGAAATGTCTGCTCCTAATCTATTTTGAATCAACATGCACAAATTGATGTATACATATGTATATACACATTCATATATATTTATATATTATTCAAAGACATAATTAACTTTATTGATAAACAATTTAAGGTACTAGCTAGATTCCATGGGCATCCATTACAATTCTACAAGGATCTAGCACAGATTTACAATCACAATTAATGGCATGTCAAATTGTTGGAAGAAAGGTATTGATGTTCAATAATAAAGCAATCTGATTCTCAGAAGGCCAGATAGTTTAAACATCTTTCAAAAAATGTCATTTATCTAAGCTGACATGCAAAATGCTCTCATATTTCAAACAGAAATGGTGGAACTATCAAAGTAAGTATATTTATCTTTGTGGCTGTGTTTTATGGAGCAAGAAAAATACAGAATAAAGGTGAATATTCAAGTCTATCATCTGAATCTTTGGCTACTTGTTACTAAATATCCAGAGACATTTGATTTGCTTCTATATGGTGATATAGTAGTGTGATATTAATAATTATCATCCAAATGTTGTGGTATCATTTGATATAATCTTACTGTAGCAAACCGACTTCTCAGATGGCCCCAGTGACTCCTGCCTCCTGGGATGTGTATGTGTAATGCTCTCCCTGTGACTGTGGGCTGCACTTAGTCATTTCATTTTAACCAATATAACATGACAAAGATGATGAGCTATCGCTCCTGTGATTAGAATTGTGACTTCTGTTTTTCTAGCATACCCTCCCTTTCTTTCTGGCTTTGATGAGCGATTGGCCACGTTAAGAAGCCCATGTGGCAAGGAACTGTTGATAAGCCACTAGCCAGTGAGGAATTAAGCTTCTCAATTTTACGACCCTTTAGTAACTGAACTAACCAATAGCCAGACACAAGAATATGGAAGCAGATTATTCCCCAGAACCTTCAGATGACCCTAGTCTTATGAAAGACTCTGAAATAGAAGGCCTAGCTTAGCTGGGCCTATATTCATGACCTACAAAGCCTGGGAATTAATAAATCTGTGGGGTTTTTAAAATTGTTTTATTGTGATAAAATATCCATAATGTGTATTGTCCTAACTATTCACAAGTGTACAATTGAGTAGTATATACATTCACAATGCTGCACAACCATCACTGTTATTTATACCCCAAAAGTTTTTCATTGTCCTTCAAAATGGTCTGTACTCATTAAACAAAAATACCACTTTCCCCTAGACCCCCAGTAATTATGAGTCTACTTTTTGTTTCTGTGAATATACCTATGCTGGGTACCTTGTGGAAGTGGGATCATATAATATTTGTCCCTCTGTATATGGCTTATATCACTAAGTACAATGATTGCAAGGTCCATGTTATAGGATATATCACAATTTTATTCCTTTTTATGGCTGAATAATATTCCAATGAAGTATGTACCACATCTTGTTTTCCATTCATCTGCTAATGGACACTTAGGTTGTTTCTATCTTTTAACTATTGTGGATAATGCTGCTATGACGTTGGTGACAAATATCTGTTCCAGTCCCTACTTCCAACTATTCTGAATAAATATGTATAATATATATTTTACATATATAATATATACTACATATTATATATATAATCTAGGAGTGGACTTACTAGGTCATATGGTATGTCTATGTTTAATCTTATGTGAAAATGCCAAACCGCCAAACCATTTTCCACAATGGCAGCACTCTTACATTCTCAACAGGCGTACACAAGAGTTCTAATTTTTCCATATCCTTCCCAACACCTGTTATTATCTGGCGTTTCTGATTGATTTATTGATTTATTGATTGATTGATTGATTGATTGATTTATTTATTTATTTATTTATTTTTATAGCCATCCTTGTAGGTTTAAAGTGCTGTCCCATTGTGGCTTTGATTTGTATTTCTCTTGTAACTACTAATGTTGGGCATCTTTTTCATATACATATTGACCATTTATATATCTTCTTCAAAGAAATGTCTCCTAAGTCCTTTGTTCATTTCTTTTTTGGTTGTTTGTCTTTGGTCAATGAGTTTTAGGAGTTCTTTATATATTCTGGATATTAATCCTATATTTTATCTGCAATTATTTTCTCTTATTCATTACGTTGTCCTTTTGCTTTCTTGATAGTACTCTTTGATGCATAAATAGTCTTAATTTTGACAAAGTTCAGTTTATCTGTTTCTTTTTTTGACTGTGCTTCATCTCCATGAAGACATTGCCAAATTTGCCAAATCAAATACCATGAAGATATTCTCCAATGTTTTCTTCTAGGGATTTTATTGTTTTACCACTTACATCTATGTATTAAGTTATTTTTTGTATTTGGTATAGGTAAGGTTAAGTTCAACTCTTTTGCATGTAGTGTCTAGTTTTCCTAGCACCATTTATATTATTTGTGAAATAACTGTTCTTCCCAATGAATGGTCTTTACAGTCTTATAAAAACCAAATTGGAGGATCCCGGAGTGGCTCAGCAGTTTGGTGCCTGCCTTTGGCCCAGGGCAAGATCCTGGAGACCCGGGATCAAGTACCACATCAGGCTCCTGGCATGGAGTCTCTGCCTGCCTTTCTCTCTCTGTGTGTCTTTCATAAAAGAATAAATTTAAAAAATCTTAAAAAATAAATAGATAGATAAATAAATAAATAAAAACCAAATTGACAATTTAATCAATTTGTTTGTAAAGACCATTGACTCCTGGGCTCTCTAGTCTACTCCATGGTTTATATGTCTTTTTTAAAAGATCTATTTATTTATTCATGAGAGACACAGAGAGAGGCAGAGACACAGGCAGAGGGAGAAGCAGGCTCCATGCAGGGAGCTGGACGTGGGACTCAATCCCGGGTCTCCAGGATCAGGCCCTGGGCTGAAGGCGGCGCTAAACCGCTGAGCCACCGGGGCTGCCCTGGTTTATATGTCTATCTTTATTCCAGTACTATGCTTTAAAGTTATCATAACTATGTCATAATTTCTGAAATTGTGCAGCATGAGTCCTCCACTGTCGTTCTTCTTTTTCATGATAGTTTTAGCTAAGGAGGCCACTTGCAATTCCATTTGTATTTGGGGACTAGCTTTTGTTTTGTTTTTAAAAAAAGGATATGAGAATTTTGGTAGAAACTGCATTAAATCTATAGATCACTTTGGGTAATATTGATGTCTTAATTATATTAACTCTTCCTACACATTAACATAGATACCTTTCCATTTATTAAGTCTTCTTTAATTTCAGTAATATTTTGTAGTTTTCTATATATAATTCTTTCATGTCCATGGCTTTAGTTATTTATGGTTATTTAATTCTTTTAGGTGCTAATGTAAATAGAATTTCTTTCTTAATTTCCATCTCGTACTGTTTATTGTTGGTGGATAGAAACACAAATTACTTTTGTGTGTTGACCTTTTACACCATAACTTTGCTGAATTTATTAGCTCTATTAGCTCTCTTAGGAAGTTTTTGGGATGTTCTACATATATGGTCATGTACTCTGTGAGTAGTTCATTTTGTCTACTTAATACACAGTCTTATTCCATTTTTAGGACTGAAGTAATTATTTTTCTCAAGGCTAGAAATGCTATATTTTAACAGCTCTCAAATTTCATCTCTATCTGGAAGTCGTCGGGTAAAGTGAGCTGTTTGCCTAAAGTCAGACACCATTCTCAGAACTGCCTACATGCAATGACTGACAGGTGCAGGGTGTCCACATCTCCATGTCTTTGTTTATCTCATTGAGCATATTTAAGATAGTATTTTTAAAGTCTGTCTAGTAAGTACAAATTCTGGGCTTCCCTAGTAACACTCTGCTGATTTGTTTTGTTCCTTTGTATGAGTTATCTTTCCCTCTTCCTTTCTTTTTCTTTCTTTTTTTTTTTTTTTTTTAAGATTTTACTTATTTATTCAAGAGAGACACAGAGAGAGAGAGGCAGAGACACAGGCAGAGGGAGAAGCAGGCTCCATGCAGGGAGTCCGACGTGGGACTCGATCCCGGGTCTCCAGGGTCACACCCCGAGCCGAAGGCTGCACTAAACTGCTGGGCCACCGGGGCTGCCCTCCCTCTTCCTTTCTATGCCTTGTTATTTTTCATTGAAAACTAGATACGTAAATCTTATAATATGATATATATGGAAATTAGACACTCCTCCCCTCATGGTTTGCTGTTATTTATTTATTTTATTGTTGTATGGTATCTCTGTGTTAAGTATCAGCCTGAAGTGAAAACTTAACATCTTTTCAGGTCTTTCCTGAGCTTGCATCTTTTCATAGGCATGTATGGTATTTCAAAATTTTCATGTATATGAGATTGTGTTGGAATATCTGAAAAAATAAGTGCAGCAACTTAAATCTCTGGAAGCTGCTTCAGGTGGTAGGACTGCAACAATGACAACCCACCTCTGTGTATACAAGTCCGTAGTCAGGAGCAGTAAGGCACAACGAAGACACAGAATCAAAAGATGGGGAGGAGAAGTTGCTTATTGTGTAACTTGGCTCCAGCACACTGCACCAGAATCTATGGTTAGCATCCCCACAGTGGCCGGATATAAAGTTAGGGGGGGTGTGATAGGTAACTGACATCACATGGATTAAGTTGACAGAAATTAACTATCTAAAATCTCCCCAGGAGTATGAAATGTTCACACAAACTCAAGAGTTAAAAGTGGTCACTTCTTACTATTTCTGCCAATACAATTGTTGTGCAGGTGGAGAGGTGAATTCCTGGTACTTATTCCTCCACCATCTTTCCTGATATTAATCAAATGTGTGATCTTTTTAAGCCATAAATATTTAGAGTAATTTGTTACATACCAACAGATGACTAAGCACTTAAGAATATAGATTGAAACAGATTCAACAAGTAGGTACATGAATAATATTATGTTGCTATAAAATATGTGTCTTAAAGAGCAGATATGTGAGAAATATAAGTTCTTAGAGGATGAGATATATAGAACCAACAAATGGATTAATATGCAAATAGGTGACATGAAGGGATCCCTGGGTGGCTCAGTGGTTTAGCACCTGCCTTTGGTCCAGGGGCGATCCTGGAGTCCAAGGATTGAATCCCGCATTGGGCTCCCTGCATGGAGCCTGCTTCTCCCTCTGCCAGTGTCTCTGCTTCTCTCTCTCTCTCTCTCTCTATCATGAATGAATAAATAAAACCTTAAAAATAAAATAAAATAATATTTTTTTAAAAATAGGTGACATGAACAATATTCCAGCTGCATTAGAAGACAATATATATGCTTTGAACAAACTCTGTCTCTCCATACACAAAATTAGTATGATGAGTTATCTAATAAAACCTCAAGACAAACTTAGTTCTGAGAAAGAGCAGCATAGGATAGTTGAAATATGATTCTACTTTTATTACGTATTACTTATTATACTTAAGTCTCTCCCACTTAGTTGTATAGAAATATTTTTTCTTCAGAAATCTTCAAATATGGTTACAGTTTCTTGAAAAGTTGGACAATATATTTACCTATGCATTTGTTGACTTAATGATATTATAAGGCACTTCTGCTATATAAATCATTGTGTTGGTAATCCCATAAAAATCTGAATTGCCAAAAAAAAAAAAAAAATCTGAATTGCCAAATGAATGGTGTTGTCCTATAAAAATGTAACTGATAGCTTGGTATATAGTATTTGTCTAGTAAATTGTTACAAGGATATTACTATAAAAAACGCTGGGGGTGGGGACATCTTCCTACCTACCTTAGGAGAATTCTAGTATTCTAAGATTGCATGGAAGTTTCTAAACACATAGCAATTTTTTAAACCTCAATAGTTTTCTTATAAAATTATAAAAATATCAATACTTCATATATATAGAAAAATAATTGCAAAGCATCATTATGTCTATCTTCTGGGAAACCATTTCCATTATATTAGTATTTGCATAAACAGTGGCATGGCAATTTTACTGTTAAGTTATAATTATGACTCAACAAGATTTATCAGACAGTTGAATGGTGACTCCCATAACGATGCTAATCAATGTTCGTATATGGTTCATTTAGGTCTGAGTACATTCTTTTGTATCCTGTCACTCCATGTAGTATGAGATACAATTGACCATAAAATTTTTACATGCTATAATGGGGTATTTATTGTTTGTTTTTCTGCTCTATATTTACCCTCCTAGATGCCTGCATTGTGTTCTATAATGTTGGGGCTATATTCATACTCTCCCTTTTGTTTGATTGATTGATTGATTGATTGATTGATGAGAGAGGGAGAAAGTGGGGAGGAGCAAGGAGAAAGAGAACCTGAAACAGATCCCTTGCTGAGTGTGGAACTCGAACCCCATGACCCTGAGACCACAACTTGAGCCAAAATCAAGAGTCAGATGCTCAACCAACTGAGCCATCCAGATGACCCTAGACTCTCAGGGGTCTTAGTTAAGAATAACCAGAGCAGCCCATGAGGTACCATCCTGACCAGGTGGTCTAGATTCTTTTAACTCAGGCTTCAGAAAAAGATATGAACGTTTGTGTAGGTTAGGGCTTGGAATTAGGCAGATGTCATGGACCACAAAGAGCCCACTTTGAGTCCTAGACTCTCCTCGTACTTCCCTAGTTCCAAAATCCTGCTTTCCTTGTGCTGCACAGCCCACATATGAGCAATACCCATCCCATTAACCGGATTTGGCAGCCAAGGACCTTGAGCCTATGGAACCCAGGCAGTCCCCAACCATGTGTGGAACCTCTATGGCAGAAGTAGCCCACCCACTGAATATCTTTCTAAAGCAGAAGCTTTAAAGTGGCGGCAGTAAGGCCTCTTGTGGTCTCTTCTTTTTTGGATAGCATTATTAAACTGTGCCTCTCCTTTCAGTAATTCTGTTTCATCCATAGTAATGAACATCCTTAACATCACTCACTGTTTTCATATCCATAACTACAACCAATTCTCTTCATACCATCTCACCTTGGAAGAGATGACTAATATTCTAAAATGTTTTCAAGATTTTATTTATATATGTTTAAAAAATCTCAGTAATATTTATTAGATTGGTATTATCTTTTGTTCCTTTATAATTAATTCAATCTAGTAACCTAAAGAATCTAAAACTAGAATTTATTGGGATAGCACCTGATTTTTCTCAATATTGTAAGGTTTAAAATCAACAATTGAGAGAATGTCCCATAATATGAGAGTCTAGGTAAATTTTCAAAAATAAGGTAACGTCTTCATTTCTGAGAGATAATTTTTAGGGAAAAAATCCCTCCCTATATTTGAACACTTTTTTTCTCATAAAATGAGAACTTTTCACAGAGTAGTAATGATAAATAATATCCATGAAGATTATTATTCTTATAGTGAAAGATCTGAGTTATGGTTAACAGTGTCCCAGGATTCTCCTGGAAATAAGCTAGTACTTGATAATGGATTTTTTAAGCAAGCATATTTTGGTGATTCCATAAATTAAATATTTCAATTAGAATATATTTTCATATGTTAAATATATGCTATTATCACAGTTAATAAAGAGTTTACTTTAAAAGCATATAATTGCAATGACTGTAAATATACTTTCCTAAAAATCTGCTTTTGGGAAATCCTAACATGCATTTTAATAATCACTTAATGGATATATAAATTTGTGTTATAAGATATTTTAGTTAATATCTATTATAACATATAATACATTCATCTTACCAGTATATGATAATTTTTACTAACTGATAGTTACCATGAAATAATATATGAAAGCACAGAAATAAGTGTATTACCTTATCTTTCCCATCACTAAGTATAAAAAGTGTTTTTCCCCAAGCCCATGTCAGTCAAAGATAAAGATAAAGAAAATTATTCCAAAACCTTGTCTCATAGGAAATCTAATTTCTGTGCTTGACTCCACTTTCTTCCCTTACCAATTGCTGTATTCCTTTAAAGGTTTATTGCTTTATAGATAATAATAAACAGGAAAAAATTAAAAAGACAACATCATGATAATAAACCTATTGGCCACAAGACAGATAATTTTTCACCAGCTTCATAACACTTGCTCTATCTAGATTTCCAGAGGTCATCCTGGCATGACATAAATTACTAAAGGGACTGATAATTGTCCAGTAAGCTGAAGCTATGTGATTATTAAACTTTTATATAACTTCCTTGTTTCACATGTAAGCCTTTGAAATAGCTTCACTCTATCCTAAAAAAAAGTAAAACACTGAACAGCCTAAAAAAATCAATAGCTCTTCTTGGAACCCTAAGAGAAGGGAAAACATAGGGCAAACCACCATCCCCAACATTGAAGAAATCAACAGGTAAATAAAGGGAGTCACAGCTTATTGGAGCAGATGCAACCAGAAAACATTACAGGAACCAGTACTGGGGTAGGAAAAAAATCTAAACTGTTGTAATTGGCAAATTGCTGGAGGCTCAGTATGGACAACTCTGAGAACTAACAAGTGCAGGGGGACCCAGGCACAGAGGGATCTCCAAAAATTATGAGATTTACCCCAAAGAGTTCAAGTAGGTTCCCACAGTAAATATTAGACAAAAATCCCTTGTGTTTCCAGTAGAAGGGGCAAAGAAACTATTTTGAAATAAACCAGAGCACACTGTTTTTCTTATGAAGGCCTGACCTTAGGGGAAATTAGTTAACCAGAGTCTAACCCACTTGAGTAATATCAGAATCTAATTGACCTAAGGGAAAGAAAATAATCAACTTCAGTCTACTCTAGCCACTTCAGGGGAAGAAAAAACTGAGAAACGCCTGGAAAATTCAGAGTCTGGAGGCATAGGTTCACTGGACACCTAACCACAGGACTGTAAATTGTTTCCCTCTCCCACATCTCCCCAACATATTACTAAGTTCTATTTACAGCAGTCCATCATGTATGGCTATTAAGAAAAATGACAAGGTATACCAAAAGTCAAAAGACACAATTTGAAGAGACAGAGCTAACATCAGAACCAGACATGTCAGGGAAATTGGAATTATCAGATTAGAAATTTTAAACTATGATTAATATGCTAAGGGCTCTAATGAAAAAAGTACACAGCACGCAAGAACGAATGGGCAATGTAAGCAACAGATGGAAATTCTAAGAACCAAAAAGAATGTGACAGATTAAAAAACATGTTATAGATTTTTCTTTGATGGAAAAAAGAATATGAAGAAAGAATCTGAGATGGAGGATATATCAATAGAATCTTCTAAAACCAAAGAGCAAAGAGAAAAGGACTAAGCAAACGAGAAAAAAAAAAAAAAAAACACAACAGAATAGAATATCCAATGACTGTGGGACAACTACAAAAGGTGTAATACACAAGTAATGGGAATCCCAGAAGAAGAAGAAAAAGGAACAAAAAAATATCTGAAATAGGGATGCCTGGTCGGCTCAACAGTTGAGCATCTGCCTTTGGCTCATCCCAGGATAGAGTCCCACATTGGGGTCCCTGCATGGAGCCTGCTTCTCCCTCTACCTGTGTCTCTGCTTCTCTGTGTGTCTCTCATGAATAAATAAATAAAATATTTTTTAAAAAAATATATCTGAAACAATAATAACTGAGAATTTCCCCAAATTAATGTCTGACACTGAACCATGTGCAAGGAAACTCCAAAAACATTAAGCAAGATAAATGCCCCCAAACTTACAACAAACAAATAAAAAAACCAAAAATATAAACAAACAAAAAAAATCTCAGACCATTCTGGAATTAAACTAAAAATTAATAACAAACATAACAGGAGAATCTCAAAAACTTGGAAGTTAAACAACATACTTCTAAATAACACATGGGTCAAACAAGAAATTTCAGGGGAAATGATAAGGAATATTTTGAACTAAATGAAAACGAAAGTACAAGTTATAAAAATTTGTGGAATGCAATGAAAGCACTGCTTAGCAGGAAATTTATAGTACTGAATGCATATATTAAAAAAAAGAAGAAAGATATAAAATCAATAACCTATGTTTCTACCATAGGAAACTAGAAAAAAAAAAAAAGAGCAAATTGAATCCAAAGTAAGCAGAAGACAAAAAAGATTAGAGTAGCATCATAAGAGAAAATCAACAAAACCAAAAGAGAATTGTTTTTAAAACATCAACAAAATTGATAAATCTCTAGCCAGACTAGATAAGAAAAAAAGAGAGAGGTTATAAACTACTAATATTAGAAACAAAATAAGGGACATCCCAACAACAGACCTTACAGATATTAAAGGATAATAGAGAAAATACAATGACCACAGATTTGAAGACCTAGATCAAGTGGATCATTTATTTGAAAAATAAATTCTGCAAAACTCATACAAGAATAAACAGACAATTTGAATAGCTGTCTATCTATGAAAGAGATTGAACAAATAATTACTAATCTTCCAAAACAGAAAATATCAGGTCCAGGTAGGTTTGCTGGATAACTGTGTCAAACATTTAATGAAGAAATTGTACTATTTCTCTACAATCTTTTTCAGAGAATACAAACAAAGGATATACTTCCTCGCTTATTCTATGAGGCCAGCCAGGCATTGCAGTAAAAGAAAACTGTAGTCCAAGGGCACTATAACTGACTGAGTGCCTCAATTAGTTAAATGTCTGCCTTCAGCTCGGGTCACGATCCCAGGGTCCTGGGATTGAGCCTTATGTCAAGTCCCATGCCAGGCTCCCTACTCAGCAGGGAGTCTTGTTTCTCCCTCTCCCTCTGCCCCTCCCACTGTTCATGCTGTTTCTAAAATAAATAAAATATATTAAAAAAAAAAAACTAAGGTCCAATATTACTCATGAACATTGATACAAAAATTCCCAACAAAATATTTAGCAAATTGAATTCAACAATGTAGAAAAAAATATACACCATGACCAAGTGGGATTCATCCCAAGTTGTAAGCCTGGTTCAACAATCAGAAATCAATTAATGTAATCCATTACATTAAGAGACTAAAAACAAAAATCCATTGATATAGAAAAACCATTTGACAAAATCCAACACCCATTTATATTAAAAATTCATTTAAAATGGGAGTGGAGAGAAACTTCCTCAACCTGATAAAGAATAGTTACAAAGAGACTACAGCTATCATAATCCTTAATGGTGAGAAATGAAGCCTTCCCACTAAAATCAGGTATAATGCAAAAATATCCCCTCTCACTCCTCCTTTACGATATTGTTCTGGAATTTCTAGCTAATGTAATACAGAAAAAAATTAAAATAAAATAAAATAAAATAAAATAAAATAAAATAAAATAAAATAAAATAAAAAATGGTATATAAATTGAAAAGAAGAAAACAAAACTGTTTTTCTTTATAGATGTTATGTTTGCTATATAGAAAAGTCCAAAAGAATCATTAAAAAATTCCAGGAACTAATTAATGATTACATCAAAGATACAGAATATAAGATTGATATACAAGAGTAAATCACTATCAACAAATAGAATTTGAAATTAAAATACAATGCCATTTACATTAGCATCTCTCAAAATGAAATACTTATACATAAATCTAATAAAATATGTACAAGACCTATATGGCAAAAACTGCAAAACTCACATGAATGAAATCAAAGAACAATTACTAAATGCAGAGATAGTCCATGTTCATGGACAGGAAAGTTCGATATGGTCAAGATGTAGTTCTTTCCAATTTGATAGACAGGCTCAATGCATTTCCTTTTTTTTTTTTTTTTTTTTAAAGATTTTTTATTTATTAGACAGAGAGAGAGAGAGAGAGGCAGAGACAGAGACACAGGCAGAGGAAGAAGCAGGCTCCATGCAGGGAGCCCGATGCGGGACTCGATCCTGAGTCCCCAGGATCATGCCCTGGGGCGAAAGCAGGCACTAAACCGCTGAGCCACCCAGGGATCCCCCTCAATGTATTTCCAATCACAGTTATAGTAAATTATTTTATGGATATCAACAAACTAGTTATGTAGTTTATATGGAGAGGAATAAGATCCAGAATAAACAACAAAATATTAGAGGAGAAGAGTGAAGTTGAAAGCAAGCACTATCGGACTTCAAGATTAACTATAAGGCTATAGTTATCAATATAGTATGGTAATGGTAAAAGTGTAGAGAAATATATCAATAGAACAAATAGAGAGCTAATAAGCCGATCAATATAAATATAGTCAACTCATGTTGATAAAGGAGCTAGGACAATAAAATGGATGAAAAATAATCCATTCAACAGATGCTGCTAAAACATGCATCAACAACCAAAAATCTAGACAAAGACCTTACACCCTTCATAAAAATTAATTAAAATTAGTTAACATAGGAGAAAACATAGATGACCTTGGGTATGACAATGCCTTATTAGATAGAATAATAAAGAAAGAAATAGTTGATGAGCTGGACTTCATTATAATTAAAAACTGCCCTGTGAAAGACAGTGTCAAGAGAATATTAAAAAACAAAACAAAACAAAATAAAAAACATGGACTTGGGGAAAGTATTTGCAAAGGATACACCTGATAAAGACTGTTACCCAAAATATGCAGAGAATTTTTAAAATCAATATAAGAAAACAAAGAATCTGATTTAAAAATGGCCAAAGACTTTAATAGACACATCTTCAAAGAAGATATACAATGGCAAATAAGTATATGAAAAGATGCTCCCCACCATATGTCATCAGGAAAATGCAAATTAAAACAACAATGAGCTACCACTAGACACCTATTAGAATGGCCAAAATCTGGAACACTGACAACACTACATGATGATGAGGATGTGAAGCAACAGAAACTCTACCGGAATTTATTGCTGGTAGAAATACAGAATGGTACAGCCACTTTAGAAGGTAATTAAAATTTATCACAAAACTGAACATACTCTTTACCATGAGATCCAGCAGTTGTGCTCCTTGGTATTTACCCAAAGATGCTGAAAAATTATGTCCATATGGAGGTTTATCGCAGCTTTATTTTTATTTGCCAAAACCAAATAGCAACCAAGATGTCCTTCAGTAGATGAAGGGATAAATAAGCTGTGGCTATATCCAGAAAATGGATTATTTAGTGTTAAAAAGAAAAGTTATATAGCCATGAAAAGGCAAGGAGGAATCTTAAATACATATGAAAGGAGCTAGTCTGTAAAGGCTATATATTGTATGATACCAACTATGTGATATTTTGGAAACGGTGAAACTATGGAGGCAGTAAAAAGATCAGTAGTTGCTAGGGACTGGAGGGTTAAGAGGGATGAATAGGCAGGGCACAGAAGATTTTTGGGGCAGTGAAATTACTCTGTATGATACTATATTGATGGATAAAGTCATTCTATATTTGTTCAAATCCATGGACTCTAGAACACCAAAACTGAATTGTAATGTAATTATGGATTCTAGGTAATCAGGATGTGTCAACGTAGGTTCCTCAATTGCAATAAAAGTACTATTCTAGTGGAGTTGTTGATAATGGAGAAGGTTATGCATGTGTGGGTGGTGTGTATGGGAAATCTCTGTACCTTCCCCTTAATTTTTCTTAAACTGAAAAGGTGGTATGGGAATGGGTGAAATAGATAAAATGGATTAAGAGGCATAAGCTTACAGTTATAAGTCCTGGGGATGAAAAATACAGCATAAGGAATATTACAGTAATATTATAATACTGTTGTATGGTGACAGATGGTGTTGAGCACCGAGCTTATTGACCTTATTGTGTTGAGCACCGAGTAATGCATAGAATCAAGTCAATATGTTGTACATCTAAAACTAATACAGCATTGTATGTTAATTATACTTCCATACAATAAAAATATGTCCTAAAAGTAAAAAAAACAAACAAACAAACAATAGAATCATGGAATTTGGGATAACTATGGGCACTGACAACCAGATCTTGGGCTGAGGGTGAAGACCCTGAAGACTACACAGAGTTAATGTGGATCAGGTCCATTCTTATTATACTAGTTTACAGTAGGGGCTATTTTGGACCATTATAGGAAATATAAAACCTTCAAATGTACCAGGAAGCAAAGACTGTGGCTGTGGGCTTATAGTAGATATCAGAGGTAAAGAAGAGTGAAAAGAAAGAAGTCATTTACAAGTTTCCAAATTATAATTCTGAAGAAAGCAAATATGTTACTTTTAGACAAATTATGTTTAGGAAATACATTTCCTCATCTGTATGATAATGTCTAAATTTTACATTTGTGCTGTCTTATGAATTACAACATTTTTATGTAAACCACTGCACTCTGTGTGTCTAAAAAATGACCTTAAAATATTTATATAAATGTCTGTTTGAGTTTACTTATACATTGTTATCTTGTTTATTAGGAAATCTCAGGCTGGTCACTTTTATTCTTGCATAGCCAATTTTGTTATTTTACAACTTTCAGACGTATTTTCAACCTTTAACCAACCCACTTACATTATTCTTACTCAAATGCATGTGTCATCATGGTTCAAGGTTGCAAATTACAGAAATGAATTCCAATTAATATAGTTGAAAGATGATCATTGGAAGTATAACATGAAGCTCAAAGGATATATGGAAGGCCTACTAAAGCAAGCACAGATAGTGGAAGGGAAGAGAGAAAAGCTGAGGACATAGTGAAATCTCCCAAAGACGTCCAGAATACTACTGTTTTATGATGGGGTGCAAAAGATTGCCACAGTTGGATAACCACCCTCATGAGATACTTAATGCAGCACCAAGGGGCTTTTTGATTCTAGGGCCAGCACTTTCAGTGTATTCCAGATTCTGGGAGTCAAGGTCATGGCTCGTGGAATGAATCCCAAACTATTACTGCTTTTTTTGGGTTACTAACACCAGAGTCAGAATTGGATGGTCACTCCAGGCTCACTGTTCCGAGTAATACCATGGGACTGGCTTAGCTTTGGTCACATACTGGTGAGCTGGTTGCCAAGGTATGAAGGAAGGAGAGCACAGTGTCCAGTTACTGGCCAACATCACTAGTAAAATTTCCCAATGCAGTTTACCACTTTGGCTGCCCAACATCCATATACAATGCTTCTTTGCATAATTAAAACTGTTTCTGCCTAATTTAATGCAACCGTTCTGCATTCTGTCCAAAACACGTTTACCCATCCACGGTGTACTATCACCTACTGCTCATAATTCTGACATGCTCTCAACTCAATATTTTCATATCATGTAATTAAGCATCATAGTGCATCTTATGCAACAAGTGAGTTTTTGCAAAGATCAGTGAATATTTAGGCAAAGACAAAAATAGTTAAGTTACATAAATATTCAAGGGCTATAGCAATAAAGAAAATAAAGGTAGACTATACGTTTTCATTTCTGCAAGTCATATACCAATTACTTCAGGGTAAATTGAGTTTCTTAGTTGTCCTTAATTTACCCAGGGTCAAAGCTAGTAAGTAGTATTGCCACTATTGCCACACCAGGTGGTCAGCTTCAGAGCCCATGTTCATCTCTAAGCATTACTGTCTCCCAGTCATAGTAATAATTTCTGATTTCTGTAATAATTTTCAGATGCTTATCTGCCTTAGGAACGTAGGATGAAGTCTCCTAATTTTCATTCTTCTATGAAATTTTCCAGTGTTCTCATATTTTTTTCAATTTGTCTCTTCTATTTACTAAAATTCATATGGACAAAATTGTATTTAGATTTTATGTTTACAGACTGGCAGGGAATGTGATACACCTCTGCACAAGTTTTATTCCTCTGACAGCTTTCTTGACCTTTCTTTTGATTTTCTCCTTTGCTTTTCCCTTGGTAAGAAATCGTGCTATTTCTCTTATGGACTTTCTGACCCAAGTGGTGTGTGCAAGGTAAGAGTACTTAAAATTTCTCAAGAAAAAAAATGTATATATAATAGAAGACTGATTATAAGACCAATATAACTGTTTTGACTTCATTTAAGTGGTGTGATTTTAGAATCTGATAAGTATAAGGCCAATTGTTACTTTTAGAAGTGCTTTATGTTGTTGATGACTTAGATTTAGATCTAATTTGTCTTGAAATGTTTAAGTAAAAATGTTTTAAAATTTTTTCTTTCAAATCCCCTTTTGGCTGATTTTATTCCTCTCCTTCACACTCAACTCACAGGTCTGGCATTTTTTCCTTCACCTTTTTCAAATCTGAACTTCCTTTTAATCTGTCTTCCTAGATTGGGACTCTATCATCTCTCAACCGTACCATTCTAATAGTTTCCTTTGAGAGAGATTTTAATACTATGAAAATGAGGACTGTGCCTCTCTGGTTCTCCTTTATACCATAAATGCTGAGAACAATGCCTACATTTAGTAAGGAGACTTTTAAAATAAATCACAAATTGATGAATGAATGAATAATGAAGATTCATTTTCTAATTCATTCTTCTCTCCAATAAATGCCTAATAAATAATCAGACTAATCAACTGCTTACATGGCAGCACTTTTCTGCTAAAAATACATGTATTGGATCCTCATTTTCCTCATAATAAATTACATTTCTTCCACTAGTTTGAAAACTCACAGAATTTTTTAAATTATCTAGAAAATTAATTCCATAACATTTACTAGATTTTTTTCTTTACAGAGTGGATCAGGCATCTGTAGACTCTTCACGGTATCAGAAAAAATATCCCCCATGTGCAAAGAATGTACAATTCAAGTCTCAATATTAGAATAGTAAAGTATAGTAGCTGAGAATATGAACTTTGAAGCCAGACCACGTGAGCTTGAATTCTCACTGTGCTGTGACAACTTTCTTAATCCCCATGTACCTCATTTTCCTGATCTATAAAATATGAATATAATATGAATATAACAGTACATACTTCAGAGGGCTACATAAGAGTTAAATCAGTACCTGCCACATGGTGATTCTCACATGCTGTCACTTGTTTTTCATTTTAACTCTGGTTTAGTCTTCACATGCAGAATAAAATTAGCAATAAAATAACAAAATACAGTGAAAGGGATGCCTGGGTGGCTCACTGGTTTGGTGCCTGCCTTTGGCCCAGGGTGTGATCCTGGAAGACTCGGAATCAAGACCCATGTCGGGCTCCCTGCATTGAGCCTGCTTCTCTCTCTCTGCCTGTGTCTCTGCGTCTCTCTCTGTATTGCTCATGAAAAAATAAATAAAATCTTTAAAAAATACAATGAAATTAAAGGGGAAGATTGCCCTTTTAAAAATATATCTCAACAGAACATTTTTTAATGTATAAAGTATCCAAATTATTACCTAAATATGTATTGCTCTTAATCAGGAATAATTGAACAGAACATAAATGTCTAATTCTGGTGCTTTTTCTGTTTTTCTCTCAATCACCTGACATTAAAGAAAATTAGTATTTATTATAAGTAATATTTAAAGTATGAGTTTAATGTAGGTATATAATATTAATATATGCATTCCTGTATGTGCATACTGCTGAAAAATTCTTCAAACCATGAGTTTCTGGGTTTCATTAAACAAACTCAGCAATTGCTTCTTTTTTCATTATACTGTAGCATCACATTGCATGACTTGAGCTTTAATGCTTCATGAAAATTTGCCTCGTGTTCCTCTGACTTATAGTTTGAGACTGTACTAGAGATGATAGCACAGATAAGCCTTGGAAAAGTTTTCTCTCACTGCATTTGGTCTATTATCCACTGACCAGCAATGCTAATGATAATCTGTTATTCCTATAAAAATGGAAAGAAAAAGGAGCACACTGAAATACCAGGACCAAAATATTCCTTGCTCTTGATGTCAAAAATCTATTTGAAGATAGTCTACAAACAGAAAAATCTCAATAGGCAGCAAACTCTATGTTTGCTTATACACTATTCAACTGGAAGTAAGTTCCAGTGAGAAAATTCAAGCACCTTGCTTCTTCCATGCATTATTCATTGTAAATCAACAAACATCTGCCCTAGCCCAAATGTAGGTTCCCCAGTGGACAGAATGGGCCAGAATTTAGATATTCACTTTTTCCAATATTTGATGAAATTCAGGATGACTGGTCTTTGGGTAGTGACCCTTCCTTTAAGCATATGGTATACCATGTCAATGCCATATATTATCATTATCATTTTTTGCTTCAACAGGAATCAGCTTCTTCTATGTTACTTGAAACGAAAATAAAGTTAGAAATATTTTTGGTAGATTAAAGTAAGATTATGTAATTTTTATGGAATTATTTGACTATTCTACCCAAAGGCAGAGAATTGGATTTAAATATGCTTCTCCAACATTGAGACGCTGGTTCTATTAAACATGAAGTATGTTTTTTTGATCTAGTAAGCCCTAATAATGACACTACCATATTGTTCACATACGATTTTTGTTCACAAATTACACACAGAATCCAATGCATTTTAATAATAATAAGCATTATTTAAGTTAGAAAAAATTTATAGAATTTTAGTGAATAAACTTAGCTTTCAAATTTACTATGGATGAGAAGTCAAAAGATCAATGGAATTTCTGCAAATTAATATAAATCCTTATAAAAGAAGTATCAGATAAGAGCTTTTCTAGGTTATAGTTTCATGTTCATTTTGTTAAGACATGCTGACAGAGTCAAGGGCTGATTATATGATCCCAGTTCTGTCTTACTGAGAAAGGGTAAAGCTATTTTTTTGGCAGAGCAATTCAATTCCCTTTTTCTGAAATCCAAAGAACTATTCAATTTGAATATGAAAAAATGGAACATTATCCTATAAACATCCTAAAAAAACAAATAATGTGCATGTCATCCAAAAAATGAAAATCATAACATGTTCTAATAAATCATATTACCTACTGATTATCCAACAATGGGTTGTACCAAGTTAAGGTTAAAATATCATGTTTCTAATGTATAGAAAGAAAACATAAAATAAAACAACATAACATAAAAATGTGAAGAAAGGACCAGGGAGAATTTTTTTTTTAATTAATTATCTTATCCAACTTAACATATTAACAGTTGAAGGGAAATTTTATTTCTTTTTTTTAATTTTTATTTATTCATGACAGTCACAGAGAGAAAGAGAGAGAGGCAGAGACACAGGCAGAGGGAGAAGCAGGCTCCATGCACCGGGAGCCCGACGTGGGATTCGATCCCGGGTCTCCAGGATCGCGCCCTGAGCCAAAGGCAGGCGCCAAACCGCTGCGCCACCCAGGGATCCCCGGAAATTTTATTTCTATATTTCTATCATATTTCTTGATTTTATATGTCTTTATATTACATTATTTTATGTACACTAGAAATGTCATTCATTTGCATTACTTTGCATCATTTCTGTCTATATGGACCAGTTTTAAAAAAATAAAAAAAACAGTAAAAATGGTTTACATATTTATTAGGTACTTACTACTTGACATGCTGTGTGCTATATGTTACTATCATTTTATGTTGCCTTTTGAGGAAAGTTAAATATATATTTTTTTATATACAAAAATAGAAGCATAGAACAAATTTAGCATGTAGAAGAGTTCTAATTTGAACCCTGGTAGTTCTGGGACTTATTTTTGCAACTGATTCATGTTCTGTTACATGCCTGAATTATAGCTGTCCCTCTATGGTCTGCCCAGGACTTGTAAGAATGAGGCGACACTTCTTGCAAGGTATTCTAGAGGAAGTCGGCAAGTATTGAGGTCTTCCTAATACCCACCTAAAAAGGTACTTCCCAAGAAGATGGTGTTGTCAATACACAGAATAAAGGTTGTTTTGGAGTGCCTTAATGCTCTAGTATTATTTTCAACAAAATAACAGACTGGTTTCATTATGCAATAGGAAGGGTCCCTGGATTGTCACCTTAAATCCTTTACACTGCCCATGCTCCATTCCAGAACTTAATTCCTTGTTTGAATTTTCCTTTACATATTTCTCTCCAACCTCTTCCCACTCTAATCCAATCCTGCCTTATTTGTCCTTCCTAAGTTGTAAAATCCATCATATCACTTTTTTGGCTTAAAAATTTTACAATACTTCACTGCTTAACAGAGTTGAAAACTGATGAGCCGGGCAGGTATGACCCTTGGACTGTTTCATTCACCTAAAAAATTCCAGAGCTCTTAACATTCTCCAATTTTTTTGCTGCTATTTAGAATCATGCATGTATGTTAGTTGCTTGACTCATGTAGGTAGAAGATTTTCTGATTTTTTAAATTAGCTTGATAAAATTGAGTATTCTTAGCTAAGTATTTATGGTCCAGGAAGTGGTATGGTCTGGAGTCATGCTGCTTGGGTTCAAATCCTTGGTTCAAATCAAGGAAGATGAATCTACCATGTGCTTATAATAATTTTATTGTGGCAATACAGTGACCTTGGGCAACTAACTGAATCTTTCTGTTTTTCAATCTCTCATCAAACAAATGGAATAATGTTACTTACTATGATATCACAATATCATTGAGATTTTGCATCCAAAGAGCCTCAACATAGTCATTGGTCCATAGTACATGTTCATCAGAGACTCATTAAGTTGTTTGTGTTTATTATCTCCCAATTTCAAAGCAGTAAAACTGATCTCTATACTTCAACCAATATGAATGTCTTGTATTCTAACAATAGAATACTGATCACCACACACAAGGATATTTTTCTGTTTATGTTCATTTTTAGAACTTCATCTGGAATTGCCTTTCCTGCTTTTCCTGCCCAGATTTCTCTTTATTCTCTAAGTTCCAGGTCAAATGGCATCTCTTCTCTGTTGCTTCATCTGACCCTTGTAGGGAGAACAGTTTATCCTTTATTCTCGTAATACTTTTGCACACTTCTAATATGCCATTTATCACAATGATAAGCAGTTAATTATTTATGATAATAGCTAATATTTGTTGAACATCATGTGCCAAGTATTATGCTAAGTACCTTACATTCAATATTTCAGCTTAAGTTTCAAAGTAATCTTCAATGGCATCTATTGTTAATCCTCATTTCTCAGATTCATAGATTTAATTCAAATAATTTTCATGGTATATGTCAGAAAGAAGTTAATTGCTCAAGTACATACTCTGTAAGTGACTGACCTGGGAGTTGTGACAATGTGACCATGTGACCCTGTGACAATATGACGTCAGAGCACATCTCTTAGTACCACATTCATCCCAAAACCTCTGAGCAGTGATCATTCATTATATTTAAACCTCAGAATAAGCCTCCGACCAGCACGGGCACTCAAATATGTGGTAGACATGTGAATCACTTGATTAATCTGTCCTCAGAGGAGTTGAAATACCTGAAAACCACCAATAAAAGTTTTAGTAAGCAAAGGATCTTTAGCATCCCTGGAAGAAACTGGTGACAAGACCACAGTGAGATAGGAGATTATCAGAGAGAGCTAAAGATCATCTTTAATTAATTTTGTTTCTAATAGAAGTAACTTGGACATCAAAACAGAAAGTCAAGAGAAACAGTCACGAAGATCTGCTATGGCAACTTTCAAGATAGATAAAATGAGCCAATTTGACTCATTAGAATAAGAGCAATCAACTGCTACAGTTGTTACTATTATTGTAAAACAAGCCATCCCAAAACATTGTACAACCTTTGTTGGGTTTTGCTGATCTTGGTTGGGCTAACTCATGTATGTGTAGAAAGCTGTTGAGTTGGGTAGGAGGAGCTGGTATTAGATGGTCTTGGCTAAGAGTAGGTATGAAGGTGCAATGATCTGCCTTCAAAGAACTTAGCAAATAGAGTAGAGTGTATGCTATGTAAAGAATTAATTCTAATTCAATACATCAAATGATATATGGTTCAATGTATACATGACGCTACTGGAGTTAGAAAAAATATTTTCATTACGATGCTCGGAGATGATTTCATGGAAATCATTACTACTGATCTTAAGGAAAGGCTAGATTTTTGACAAATGGATATTGTAACAGATGGAATGACAACCGTAGCTATAATGAGACTACAAAGTACAAGACTTATTCAGGTAATGGCAAATTGTCCAGACTTAGCAGAACATAGGTAATGGAAAGAGCTCAGCTGGGAATGGTAAACTGCGGCTTAATTTATGCTGAGTTATTTTGGGTGTATTTCATATTCCTTATGCAGTTTCTTCCTCAGGTATTTTATATTTAATTGTGGAGCAACAAAAAAAAAAGTTAAAGGAAGAAGCAATTATTCATTTGCTAGTAGAGAGACTGCTCATTAGCAGAATCATGCATAATAAATGGATAGTAGTTGTGTGCCAAATTTCAAAGTAACAATAAAACCTTGCCTAACCTTTTTCTCAAAGTTTTGGATGAAAATGTTTGAACCAAATAGGGCTAAGACTGTTGGGCACTAATAAGAACATATAAGTGCTCTTATTCCATAGAGTTTTTCACTATTAGGAAACATGAGTAATAATACTATGAAAATGCCATGTACTTTCTCCTGCTCAACCTTTCCTCACTGCTGCAGAGCAATTAGTATTGGAATGTCAGGGACAAAACTTTCTCTGCTGATGGAACAATTAAATGATGTGGAGCCTGTTTTCACCAGCAAAGGTAGCAACTGCGTGGAGGAAAGTGACAAAAGCATTAGTCCATGTCCACGAACTGTCTCCAAAACAAAAATATGAGAAGTAAGATGCTTTCATGGATAATGACTGCTTTTCATTACTGCCCTATTAGATGTCTGAAATTGATCCCTTTTGTCAACTATAGTGAAATACAACAATAACAAAAAATAAAAGTTGCCTGGGAATTTAAGTGTAATCAATATATTCTAGTCTTGCCTTCCCTGACAGCATTGAAATTAGCCACTTGAGGTATCATTAAGTTCAGCCAATATCTAAATATATTTTTACTCCAAAGTTTCGAATGAGATGGTAGTTTCTATATTTGTTTTATATTTTATTTATATTTTATGGGATAGATTCAAACCCTCCTCAACAAATGTTACATGCTTAGGACCTTGGGTGTTGTATTTGAAGTACATATTGCTTTTTCATTTTTAGGGGCTCTGACTATTCACAGTTTGAGCTTAAACTCTGTTCTTCATTTAAATAAACAGGAAGATTTAACATAGTCCCAGGCTACTCTTACACAACTATCCAAAGCAGAAATATTAACTTATCTTTTACATTCTCTTCCAATTATTTTTTTTCAATTTTACCCACAGAAAACAAAGAGATCCTTCTTATCCCATTGTACTTATTAAGACACCATTACAATATTTTAAAAATATTCAATTTAACTAGCTGACAGGTTTTTGAGATCCATAAGCGTTTTCTGACTGTTGGATTATCAATGACCTTTGTCTGGATGACAATTAGAAATTCTAGAAGTCATCAGAAAAATAATTTTGTTATTATAGTGTTCTTTTCTTTTTAGAGAACCATTGTCTATGTATTACAATCTGTTCCCCACAATAGAGTTTTGTGATTACATTTTCCTAAGCTTTCAAAACCTTTATAAACGTACGTATTTCTATACATAAATTTGTTCGTACTTCTATCATTGAAGATTTGAAAATGTCTAATTACTGATTTCAGAACATAAAAGTTTTTTGAAAAAAACATAAGAGGTTGTTGAACAAAACCTATTAGTATCTTTTATTTCAGATTTATCATCCTTATGTAACACATTACTATTCAGGTATTTCTCCTGTATTATACACGCTTATCTATTTATATAGTCATTTCCTAATTATGTGCCAATTAATAATGAATTCAACATTCCTATGATGTTTAGAGTTTGAAAAAACAAATACTGAAAAGATTCCTTTCATTTTAAACTATATATTTCTTTTGATATCCCTAAAAATTGTATTGATACTCTTAAATTTGTGTTTGATTCAAAATAGCTTCCGCTCAGTAGAAAGAGATCATTGGTCTGAAATTTGATAACTTAATATGTTTGTCAAATAGCCCTGGCAATCTGTGTCTATTGTAAATATGTTAATCTCACGTGCTGAAAATGATTCAGAACCTTGCAAGGGCAAATTAGCCCAGTCGTCAAAAGCACAGATTCTGGAACCAAACTCCATAGATTCGCCTTCTAGCTCTGCCATTTACTACTTGTGTGACCTAGGGCATGTTACTTATCCTCTCTGTCCATCAACATGTTTATGAGCCAAATAAGTATGTTGTTACATTGAGAGAATGAGAAGAATATGTGTGCATGTATGTGGTATAGGTATCTGTGTATAAGTGTATATTTATAAACAGTGATATCTAGAATATCTGGCTTCTTATGCCATAGTTTCTATTATTGTTATTCATAGTTGTCCTTTCTTGCATTGACTACAAACCAAAGATCAAGCAGGAGCACCACTCATTCCCACAAAGTATCCAGGTTAAAGGGAGAAATCTCTAAAAATTTAAATCTTTCATATGATTATTTTTAAAAATGTTCTATCTATATGTAGATTAATGATCCAGGATAAAAATTTTAAAAAATAATTTCCTTAGAGGCTTGGGGTCTAGGGTTAGAGATTAAGAGAACAGTGTACTAAGAAGCCTTTCAACAAAGGTACTGTGAGAGCAAATTTGCTCAAACGTCAAAGGTATTCATTTTATCTTCTGAAACTTATGCATGGAGAGAATAATGCTTATTTTATTCATGATTAATACATTGCATGTTTGTTTTCTTGTCAATAAAAATCACAAAATTGAAACAAATCTTCAGCTATAGTGCTGTTTCACACTTCCAGAGGATACTGTCGTTTCCCATATATTCCTCTGATCAACTCTGCTTCTAAACTCCACAGCAATATTTAATAGTTTTCCTACTCTTCTCAAAACACTGAATCAGCTTTTTCCCTCTCAGGCTCAGTGGATGGCCCTAACCTACCTCACAACAAAATGAAAAGGTTAGCTTCAGAAGATTAAATCCTAATAGAACTTTTACTTCTATTACTATTACTATGTTTTTATTTCTATTAAACTTTATCTTCTCACATCCAATTTTCTTATTCAAACACTACTTATTTAGTGTTAGATTGAAATGTCACTTTTCTTTCCTGGAACAATGATGTGTCTTCTAGATCAGTTTCTATTCATTAGCACTTAAGATTGTTCATGAATTAAGCAAAACAAAAATTAAGCAAAACAAAATGCCAACACCATCAAAACAATCAACAATTCACCCCAAACACTTACTTCCTCTATTCTTCTCTCACTTAGCATTTGTTGCATAATACACTACTCAGAAACTACTTAGCATTCTAAAGGAGCAAAGGCTTACTATTTTAAAAATTTCAAGGTTGACTAGGTGGTTCTTCTTATCTGGGTTAACTTCTCTGTGGCTGGCTGGTCTAGAGGGCCTCACCCAAATATCTCATCATTTGTGGCCTAATTCATCTCAGGGTGGGTTTCCACAGCTGGGATGGCTCATGTCTGTTCTTTCATATCCCAACAGCTTTGCCAGATGTTTATAAACTTCATGAATACTAACACTATCTTAGGAGCTTGATTTCTTCCCATTCCAAGAGATATCTGATGAGGTACTGCTTCACTTTGTGGTTCTATCAGAGGATCATAATATAACACTGTTATTTGCACGAATACAATTTGAATAATCATGCATGATTTTATACCACATAGTGCTCTCAAGAGAGATATATGATAAAACAGAAGTCAAAACTCACACACACACACACAAAAAGAGCTAGACAGAGGTAGAGAATTGCTGTAAAATTGAGCCACAAGACAGCTACTACTGAAAATTCCAAGATATAGAAATATTTATGATTGATCAACATTTTTACAACTTATGAAAACCTCTTTGTGGCAGTACTAATACCAGTTATAGAATGCCTTAAGAACATTTTGCTTTGATTTTGGAGTCAAATAAAAACACTATTAATATCTTAGGAATAGTATTCCCAAAAGTGCACATAATGCTTAAATCCTGCAGCCTAATCACAAGCGTAATTCACAAAGTTCAGTTAAATGCAGCCAGTGGTTTGGAAGGTACATGCCAATTAATTGTTTCTCAAATATATTAGCTAAGCAATATATATATTAGTTAAGCAAGCTAAAGTAGCTTCTTCCATAAAAAAAAAAAATTGGCATAAAAAAGCTATGAGCTTCAGGTATTTAACATTCAGAAATATAATATTTCTATTATAGTAGAAAGTAATACCAAGGAAGGAACTAGAACCACTGAAATATATATCATTTCTCTCCTAAGTCTTTTTCAAATTAACGTTTCTCTTACATCTTCCTTAATTGAGTCACCCTCTGTGGTGGATTGTCCCTTAGATAAATTCATTCTTGTAATTTGAACGTACGCTGACCTATCCCTGTCTAAACCTCCCATTTCCTTAGCTCAATGCTCAGCTAAAGAAATTATCACATTTTAGAGCAATGACAGGATTGTCAAATAGAAGTTGAGCGTTTTGCAGGAGACCACATAGTTTTAAGACCAAATCAGGACTTCTAGACTAGGGTCTTTTCCATTCAATTGCATATTAACTTTGTTGAAGTCCTAATAGTGACCCCCAAAATGTACTTCCTTTCTGGATTTTTGGGCTATTTTTATTTTACAAAGATCTTCTGGAGTTCAGTATATTTTTAGCAAAAAGTGCCATTCACATTGTATTTCATGCAGTAACAAAAATATGAAATTATCCTCAGATAAACATTTTAACTACATAAAATAGCATATATTTGGGGAGTTTATAAACATCAATTACGTTGAGATGCAGTTAAAACATAAAGAATGTGATATGGTAACATATGTTCTTACACAAACTAACAAGAAATGCATTTAAAATACTGGCAAAATATGAAGTCTATTGGTTAGATCGAAACACAGCATTATACTGTAGTCTTTTAACTTCCCTCCACATATTGATTAAACAACTGAAGTTAGGGAACACTGGAAAGCAACATAGGAAAATGTGACTTTCTATGAAGTTTGGTGGCTGAATATTGAGAAGGCACAGAGTTGCTCATTATTGGCCAGCTGCGTCATATGAGCTTCTACGGACAAGACTGTGCTCAGGTAATTTCAGAATAGAAATGTTATTTTAATATAACATTATAACATTATATGTAACAGAATATGAATATATTTAGTATTTATCTTGGAAGCAAGTTTATAAATATTTCTATCATTACTATAGTTTTTTGCCAATATTCATATAAAAGGAAACACTAAAGTAACTCAATAAAAAATAACAATGTAACTTGTTTTCCAAATTCTGATCTCATTCTAGATGTAAGATGCAGATTAATAGTATCTAAAAAAATCATCTATGAGGGTAGGGCTACACATTAAAGAAGTTTTTTTTAAAGATTTTATTTATTTATTCTTGAGAGACACAGAGAGAGAAAGAGGCAGAGACACAGGCAGAGGGAGGAGCAGGCTCTAGGCAGGGAGCCCGACGTGGGACTGGATCCCGGGACTCCAGGGTCAGGCCCTGGGCTGAAGGCAGTGCTAAACTGCTGAGCCACCCAGGCTGCCCTTAAAAAGATATTTTTAAAGTAAAGTATTGAGACAAATAGAATCATGAAGTTGAGTACTTTTATTCAGTCAAAGGGTTAGGCAGGCCTTCAGGATGCGTGGTACTTTGAATAACACCAGTGTGGTTGTTATGCTATTTTATAAGTTAAACTAGGCCGGAGGAAATTAAAAGATGATTTAGAATCAAAACTATACTGTGGGAGCACTTAAGTGGCTCAGTAGGTTAAACATCGCCTTCAGCTCAGGTCATGATTCTGGAGTCCCGGATGGAACCCTGCAACAGGTTTTCTGCTCAATGGAGAATCTGCTTCTGCTTCTGCTCCTCACCCCATTCATGCCCCTGACCCTACTCTCAAAATCTTAAAAAAAAAAAAAAAAAAAAAAAAACACTATCCTGTAAAATTTCAAATAACATAACAACATACATTTTATGTTTTGAATCTAGTTGGTTCTTTTTATAATTGTCCCTTCTACTTACCTGTACACATGTCAATTTGTCACCTCATTCCTCTGCTTGATTCATAATTATTGTTCTCTATGTTTACAGATAAGGTCAGAAAAAATGCCACTCTTTTGCTATCCTTCCAATTAACTGCAATCCCAGCATCATAGATGTTCCAAAGCCATGCATCTATTCTCCTTGCCCCCACCTGATTCAGAAACCGATTGTCTCTTACTTGCACTATGAAATAACCTTCTGCTTTAGTGTCCTGATCGAATTAGACAATTATTTAATTGGAATTAATTCATAAGTCTCCCCATTTTAATCTAACCTACATGGTAATTATAAATCTTCCTAAAATAAAGATAAAGTTATGTTATTTTCTACAACATAGCAAAAGCTAAACTCCTCCAACCCCCAGATCAAATTCCTCTATTATACGGCCCCAATTTATTGCTCCTAATTTCTAGAAGCCCTATATAATTACCCCAACTGATGTTTTCACTATTTTGATATGTGCTCTGATTTCTTCTATTAAAGCCTTTCAGTAAGTTGATTCCACTGGTTTAAAATCAACGCACCTATAATCACTTGGAAAAAAATAAGCAGATGGTACAAAGTCCAACCATCTTTGAATGTTTTTACATACATTTGGCAACACTAGAAAATGTATTTAAAGCTAATTAAATTTCAATTATATAACTAAACTTAATTTCACTTAAATCATTCTATTTAATGGTCAATTTGACAAGGGGCTAATTTTCAAAAATAAAAAAAATAAAAAACCTACCTTTTAGACGTTTGGAATTAAAAAAAACATTCACTGGAAAGTCTTTTTAAAAAGCAAGTATAATTTTGACTCAATATCATACAAATTGCATACTTAGCGTGATTGAAAGCAAATGAAAATAGGAAAAAAATAACTCATTCAAGTACACAATCTTTTCAGTCTTAAGATGGTAAAAGTTTTGATAAATGTAAAAAAAGAATTAAATTATCTTCAAACAGGTTTGACAAAAAACTCCAAAGCAAACCTGAGCAGATAAAAACAGAAAAAAGGGATTGAATATAGGTGAAATGTCATTAGGTGCCTAGTCAAATATATCATTAAGATAAGTAATGGGTGAGTCTACTGGTATCAGGTGATTGCCTTCTGTCAGCTGGATTTGGGTGATTGTGCTACTAATATTTCTGGCCTAGGGTACCTTTGTTTTCTCTCTGAATATCTAAATCCTATTTCAATTTCTTGGTCAGGGACATCTCTTCCATATAGTGGTCCCTGATTCCACCAGCCTGAAGTTATGTTTTTTTCTTGTCTCTATAGTCAGTTTCACTTTAGATACATGAAGTTGTCAGACCCATCATGTTGACCCAGGGAGGTATCATCTAGTACATGTATATGTGGATATGTGAATGTCTCTCAGTTTGTGAACCAACAGATTTTAGTCTGTTAGATCCACTTTGAGTCAAGCTATGACAATCACAAATCATTAACTACATTATATGAGGAAAAAGGGGATGGGGGCTCTCTGAATTCCACTTTGATGATGATACCCAAATCCTTTACTTCAATATTATTTTATACCTGTTACGGACGATGCATAGTATAAACCACTGAAGGGCAAAGCCTGGAGCAGTGTTCATGATTATCGTCATGGGCCAGTTTGACAACTTACCACTCACAAAAACAACAATGACAAAAATCCCCAACTGCATTATTCTAGGCAATTCTTATTCCTGGTAATACTTGCATATATGTGCTTATACAGATGACGAATTTTATTGTTTAAAGGACATGGGGATACCTGGGTAGCACTGTTAGGTGGTAATAAGTACCTACCTTTTAAGCTTCTTTCCTACACACATCAATTGGATGGTTGATTCACCCCTGGAAATAAAATCAACATAAATCACTCGATTTCATCTATAAAGAATATTGTCAGCTTGCCTCAAAACTTCTAGAAATAGTTCTCCTCAAGAGTACTGACAGCACTTACTAGGAAAACCTATATCTAGAGGTTTGATACTCAAGCAACTTGCAGTGCTCTCATTTGAAGAGCAAAGACCAGCATTTTTGATCTAATGAATCTTCAACTTGAGGAAGGGACAGGCAGGGCTAGATGGAGAGATAAATAGGGGACTGTAGGATCGGGCTCAGAAATCCCCCAAATGCTGAGATGTAAGGAAATCAGAGATGAAGGAATAGACCAGACCACCTGGTCCCAGATGTGAGAGAGTATTTTTCTTTGGTGGCTCCAATGTAATCACAGAAAATGGCCAGAAAACAAGGAAGTCATTGAGGGTATTATCAAAAGTTCTTGCTCAAACCAAGACAGCACAAGAATGATAAAGCCACAAGCTCCTGGGTCAATTCTCAATAAAAGACTATCGGCAAAGGCCCACGTTGGCAACCTTCTCCAGATCCCTCTCACTCCTGTATCCTCACTTAATAAACTTCTTTAAGGACAAACATTATATGGTGTCATTCATTGGGGGATTATAAAAATTAATGAAAGGGAATAAAGGGAAAGTAGAGAAAATGAGTGAAAATATCAGTGAAGGTGGTGGAACATGAGAGAATCCTAACTCTGGGAAATGAACAAGGTGTAGTAGAAAGGGAGGTGGGCAGGGGATGGGGGTGACTGGGTGATGGGCACTGAGGGGTCACTTAGTGGGATGAGCACTGGGTGTTATGCTAAATGTTGAAAAATTGAATTCCAACAACAACAACAAAAACACATGACCAATCAGATGTGAAAAAAAAAAAAAACTCAAATTAAAAATACAGTAGGTGGAATAAACTAACTAACTAAATAAATAAACAAACTTCTCTAGCTTTACTCACTCTCCTTTGTCTGCAAGATTCATTCTTCAACTCTCTGAGACAAGAACCTAGTTCCTCCCGCTTCAAACTTACTGACCATTCAAATTATTTAGAGAGTAAGTCATGGCACAAAAACAGACACATGGATCAATGGAACAGAATAGAGAACCCAGATGTAGACCCTGAACTTTATGGCCAACTAATATTCTATAAAGGAGGAAAGACTATCCATTGGAAGAAAGACAGTCTCTTCAATAAATGGTGCTGGGAAAATTGGACATCCACATGCAGAAGAATGAAACTAAACCACTCTCTTTCACCATACACAAAGATAAACTCAAAATGGATGAAAGATCTAAATGTGAGACAAGATTCCATCAAAATCCTACAGGAGAACACAGGCAACACCCTTTTTGAACTCGGCCATAGTGACTTCTTGCAAGATACATCCACGAAGGCAAAAGAAACAAAAGCAAAAATGAACTATTGGGACTTCATCAAGATAAGAAGCTTTTGCACAGCAAAAGATACAGTCAACAAAACTCAAAGACAACCTACAGAATGGGAGAAGATATTTGCAAATGATGTATCAGATAAAGGGCTAGTTTCCAAGATCTATAAAGAACTTATTAAACTCAACACCAAAGAAACAAACAATCCAATCATGAAATGGGCAAAAGACATGAAGAGAAATCTCACAGAGGAAGACATAGACATGGTCAACATGCACATGAGAAAATGCTCCGCATCACTTGCCATCAGGGAAATACAAATCAAAACCACAATGAGATCCCACCTCACACCAGTGAGAATGGGGAAAATTAACAAGGCAGGAAACCACAAATGTTGGAGAGGATGCGGAGAAAAGGGAACCCTCTTACACTGTTGGTGGGAATGTGACCTGGTGCAGCCACTCTGGAAAACTGTGTGGAGGTTCCTCAAAGAGTTAAAAATAGACCTGCCCTACGACCCAGCAATTGCACTGCTGGGGATTTACCCCAAAGATGCAGATGCAGTGAAATGCCAGGACACCTGCCCCCCGATGTCTATAGCAGCAATGTCCACAATAGCCAAACTGTGGAAGGAGCCTCGGTGTCCATCGAAAGATGGTGGATAAAGAAGATGTGGTCTATGTATACAATGGAATATTCCTCAGCCATTAGAAACGACAAATACCCACCATTTCCTTCAACGTGGATGGAACCAGAGGGTATTATGCTGAGTGAAGTAAGTCAGTCGGAGAAGGACAAACATTGTATGGTCTCATTCATTTGGGGAATATAAATAATAGTGAAAGGGAATATAAGGGAAGAGAGAAGAAATGTGTGGGAAATATCAGAAAGGGAGACAGAACATAAAGACTCCTAACTCTGGGAAAAGAACTAGGGGTGGTGGAAGGGGAGGAGGGTGGGGGGTGGGGGTGAATGGGTGACGGGCACTGAGGGGGGCACTTGAGGGGATGAGCACTGGGTGTTATTCTGTATGTTGGCAAATTGAACACCAATAAAAAATAAATTTATTATTAAAAAAAATAAATAAATAAAGAATAAGTCATGTCCTCTTTGAAAGACCACCCATAAGCCTGTTTTTTTTGTTTTTTTTTTTTTGTTTTTTGTTTTTTTTGTTTTTTTTTTTATTGCTTTAGTGGCTTGTATTTGTGAACTTGTTTTACAGTAGGTATAATTCCAAGACTTTAAATCTGCTGCTGGCCTTTAAAATAAAGATCAGTGTTTAGTAAATTGGTTCCTTTAGCTAAAAACTATCCGAAAGGGTGTTAGATTTTTTTATTGCTAAATATGATTGTAAGAAAGAGAGCTGAGGAAAGGACATTGGCTAATTAACTGATCAATTGGTTTTAATCTCGACCACAAGTGGAGCAACCACTAAGCTGTTTGGAACTCTGTTTAAAAGGAGGCTGTCAACTCAAATAACCTTTACATTTCTTGTCAGATTTAACATTTTACCAGGATCTTCATGAGACAGAAGTTGTATCTGTGACTGTATCCAACAGAATTTCTGAGATTCAAATAAAAGTAATTTTTTTTCATGCCAAGGATAGTCTATCTTTGTCTTCATTGAGTGTTTCTCTCATTGGCATCTACTGGGAGAAATTATTTAATAGATAGAAGCCGACCTGGATTCCTCTGGTCTGAACTCGGATCACATGGGCCCAGATATCATCTTTAATATGTGAGCTGCTTCCTGTATGAATTTTGAAGATCACTGCTTTTGGATCAGATCATTTTTCATTGTAATTAAAACTGTATCTTACATACACGTATCTTTAATCGTATCTTACATGTACGTGCATTTCTTTTGGAAACTTAACATAAATGTTTTGTTTTTTCTTTTTGGCTTCCTCTTCTCCTTCATTGAACTTTGGCATCTGTAACCTGCTAATAACTGCTGGCCCCAGTTACCTTGCTTGTGAAGTATCCGAGAGGGAAAAGGTAAATTGGCTCCCAGTAGGAAAACTTGGCAAATCCACAAACACTTTTACTCAGATCTCAACTCAAACCACAATAGTCAGCACTTAATGAATTGATAACACATTTTATGTCTTTCCAGACATCGCTTGATGTTTCCTTGGTTGCTGGTGCTTTTAGAGATTTCCCTTGTTGATAATGCTTTTGTGTTGCTACCAGGCCTAATTTGGCTTTGAGCAGAGCCTTTGAATTTTTTATAATAAAGTCATTTACAGATGCCAGTAGATAAATTAGCACCACAAATGCAGCTAAATTGCATAATCGCACCAATTGATTTTGTGTTAGCCTTCAAGATGTATAGATACCTGGTGGCATCTCTGTCAAAAGAAGGCAGTGAGAGCCAAAGTGCTTCAGTTTCCAGAAAACAGAGAAAGCATATCAAGGGACCAGAGAAAAACACAATTCTCCAAATGAAACTCCTACTTGTTTATCTTGCTTTGCAGAGTGATATCACCTTGCTATGACATTTACATACTCGTGAAGACTGACATAGAAACACACACACACACACACACACACACACACACAGATTCTTAAGGGAATACTTGGGAATATAAGAGTCTATCAGAAATAGCTACCATAATCGACCTTGACTTTGTCTATGAACTATCAAGGCGAAAATTAATTTATATTTTAGTTCATAAAGATTTGGGTGTTTTTTTTTTTTTTTTTGGTTATTCCCTCAAAAGATCTATGCTTCTTACTATAAATAGAATATCAGAGGATTAATGGGACTGTTGTAGGATCTCCACAAATTAAGTCAAAGTACATAGTGACTTCATTTTATATCTTGACAATTAGATAATTCTATACTCTAGAATAGAGTATTAGAATAATACTCTGAAATTGTAGCTGTGGGATGGTATGGTTGGCTACTGGAAATGATCACATTTGAAGTCTCTTGAGAATAAAAAAATTGAATTCATATTCTGTGTGATACAGAGAAAATCATATTGTTAGTACATCTCATACTGGCTTTCCTTTGGGACTATCTGCACTAAATAATCCTAAAGTGTTTTTGAAACTAGCTTCTGGAGTGCTTTTAAGTTATAGAATCACTTTCCTCAGACTAAAATGAAACTATTTATGGAATTAAAGTGTCATTTGTTCAGAAAAGAACACCACAAAAAGATGAAACTGATGGAGATAAACTAAAAAATAAGCTTTATACCTAATGTTTAAATATATAATTTTCATCATCAAATCTCTCTAAAAGTTAGTTTAATTCCTTACTGTTCCAGAAATAGCATATATAGTGGAAAGATGAAAAGCTTGGGAGTCATGTCGACTTAGGTTTGATTTCCAGCCTTTATATTTTCTTGCTAGCTTACCTTTCAGATTCTCAATTTTCTCATCCATAGGAATGTGTTAAGAATACTAACCTTATACGATTATTGTGAAAATTAGTGTCACAAACTATTTGGCATCGTTTGAGACAAATAAGCACATAGAAGTGGTGCCATTTTCTATTACTCTCTTCCCAAAGAAACAAAGCATGCAGAGTTGACATCACGTTGTACTCTTTAGATCATCTTCTGGACCGAAGGATTTATTCTCCCACCTACTAGAAGTGCTCCTGATGGACAATCCTCAACTTTTAGACTTCAGCTAAAGCACACCACCCGACCCAAATCCAGCTCCCCTTCCAATGACAGCTTGCATTCAGTGACGGGTTGATGAAAAGTTCATCAAGGCCTAGCCACCTCACTCCAAATCCAGCAACTCTGAAGGTCTTTCTCAGCTTCATTCCATGTAGGGTGTGGCCTGATCTCTCCTTCTAACTGTGGCATAACCCAACCTGCCCCTTTTCCATACCTGCTTCCATCTCCCTACAGTTGCACATCCCAGAAGAATTCCCCCAAAATTCTCTTGAAGCTAACTTCCATCTGAGTCTGCTATCTAGAGAATGCGAAACCTACAATCTGTTGCAAAGTCTACTTTTTATATTTTAGATTAGATTTATTCTGGTTAGAGTTTCCATGGTATTTTTTTTCTATCATTTTACTTTCAACCTTTCTATACCATCATATTTAAGAAATGTCTCTCGGAGGCAGCATATAATTAAATTTTGTTTTTATCCACTAGTACATTAAGTCTATATTTAAGGTAGTTACTAATGCATTTGGTTTCATAATTATCTTTTTATTATCTGTTTTTATTTGGTTCTATCAGGGTTTTTTTGTATTTGTTATTTTTTTTCTTTCTTTGGGGTTAAGTATTATTAACTATTTTCCACTCTATGAACTTGCCTATTAGATATTATTTTCCTGTTTTGACATTTTAACTGTCGATTTTAAGCAATAAAGATTATAGTCTTTTGCCACATCCTATACAATGCAAGGCACCTAAAATACTTTAAATCCAGTCTTCTCCCTCCTGCCTTTGTGATCTTGTTCTTACATATTTTAGTTCTACACAGTTTTAAACTTCAAAAGGCATTATTAGGGATGCCCGGGTGGTTCAGTGGTTGAGCTTCTGCCTTTGGCTTGGGTCATGATCCCAGGGTCCTGCGATCAAGTCCTGCATCGGGCTCCCTGCATGGAGCCTGCTTCTCCCTCTGTCTCTGCCTCTCTCTGTGTCTCTCATGAATAAATAAATAAAAACTTATTTAAAAAGGTATTATTACTATTCTTGTTTTATATATTCAATATTCATTTGTATTTATCCACGTCTGTATTATTCTTTTTGTTCTTCATTTCTGCCTGCATTTACATGCTTTCATGGGGAATTGGTTTTATCTGCCCAAAGAACTCCTTATTAGGCCTTCTCTCCTAATTTATCTTTATATTATTTGTTCTAAAACTATTTTTTCAGCTTTATTTTAAAATATCATTTTTGTTGGATATAGAATTAAAGACTGATAGCTATTTCCTTTTTGTCTTTAATGAAGCTATTTTGTTACATTTTGGATTCCTTCATTCTGTTTAAAAGTCAGTTACCATTCTTATTTTGTTCCTTTAAAGGAGACCTGCCCCCCCAACCCCCAGCTGCATATTTAAGATTTCTCTTCATTATGATTTTCAGCAAATTTACTATCTGGTTCTTCAATGCAGTCTTTTTCAAATTTATTTTGATTAGAGTTCATACTCCATTATTCTTAAATGTATGCATTAGACATGTTTTGGAAAATTCTCATACTTTATCTCTTCAGATATTGCTTCTTCCCTGTGTGCTTTTCTTGTCTACCTGGAAATGAGTCAGATGCTGTTTGGCCTATTCTTTGGGTCCTGTATGTAACTTACGTATCTTTTCTATACTTTTGGTCCTTTTGTTCCTCTGTTAGACCTCCATATTATAATCACTAAATAATGAATGACATTTATATTAAAATTATTTTCTATTAACTCCACTATTTAGATTCACCTCCTGTGAGTTTATTTAGCTACGTGAGTTTTTTCTGCTCATGTAATTGCCTCATTTATTTATTTTTTGTATGTCTTATTATTTTTTACAGAGGTCTAAATATTATAAGCTGTAAGATAATTTAACACTTTGTGTGTATTATCTTTCTTCAAAAGAAGATTTACTTTTGCCTTAATAGGTATCTGGTGTAAAGGATGGTCACTTTAATCCATTTCCGATTTAGCTAATTTGAAACTCATTTTTAATATCCTTCTCTGTATAGTCCACTATCTTCCTAGAGTGTAGCTTTTAAGGGTCAAAACTCAAAGCTGGGTGTTTGCTCATTCTCTTCTATCTTAATGGGTTTTGAATTATCATCTTTTGTCTCCCTGTCCCTTACCAAGTACATGATCCATTCAACTTCTTTGTTTTTCAGCCTTTCAGCTATAGCTTGATAAATACAAATGCCATGAGAGAAAAAGAGTTCAGAATGTAGGATTTGTTTCCTTAAATTTCCCTTCTAGCCAGGATCTTGGTCCCTCAAGCCTTGATCATTTTAGCAGTTTTCCAGTGTATTCAAAGAGATTGTTTTCTCTTGTTTTGTTTTTATATTTTATTAAAATGTTCTAGGTGTTCTCAGCAGAAGGAATTGGGTATATAAGCTTGTCTACCACAGACAGAATTTCAGACTTAACTCATTTTTGTTTCTCCAGCACCTCGTAAAATACTCGTCTCCGTAGTCATGCAATCAATATTTGTTAAATGATTTAAGGCAAGAAATAACATTTTGTTTCAAGAGAAAGGATAGTAATTCAGTTTTATTGTTGCTTAAGTTGTTACGGATATAGCAATCAGCTATAAGGCTGGTACAATAATCAGAGGGTAGATTTTTAAGGGCTTTCCATGTGTTGGGACATTATTGTGAAAGTAATGGAAAACATTGATTTTCTTTCTTCTATACATCGCAGTGGAATCATCAATTATAGGCTCTTGGTCAACGAGAACTTAATTTGAGTCCATGATGCACCATGCATTATGTCAAAGTAGAAGCCAGGACCCTAAATAGGATATTAGTTCTATCTTTAAGAGTCATAAAGTTTGTAAGACAATGTAGGGAATAAAAATTTTGATTTCTGTGCAAAGAGGTTCAACATTCATATGTGTTGAAGTTCTTAAATGCAAGCAACAGAAAGCAATCCTGGCAGATATAAAAACAATTGTCATTTATTAAAATAATACTGAATAATATTGAGTATTCTCAAAGGGGCCAAGGAATCAGCCTCACTAATCAGCAAGAATCATTTTCCATTTCTATTTCATGTTATATTACTGGTCTGGCAAAGACTGTCAAATCTCCCTTGGCCCCTTTCTGATAATGTCACTTTTGATGGCATTTAGGGCCCACCTAGATAATCTAAAATAATCCTCCTATCTTAAGATCTTTAATCACATTTACAAAGACCCTTTTTCCATATATACATGTGAAAACATTCACGATATACATATAGTGAATATATAAAAATATAAATATATATAATAATATAAATATAATATATATAGATATATGATTATATCTATATAATATATAATATATAGATATATATAATCATCTATAGGTCCAAGAGATTAGGATCTGATAAATTTGAATGGCCATTATTCAGCCTATTGCAAATATCTTTCCAGAATGAATGCAGAAGTAGACATGAGAAAGGGACTGTTTTGTGTTAGGACACGAATTAAAGAGATAACTGTAAAACTGAACCACTGTATTTGATATTTTTTTTATTTGGAAAATACGACTTTTTAAATTAAAACATGCTGTTGAAATTAACATGTACTGAGTGTATTATTGTTATTTAGTATTATATTGTTATTTTAAGTGAGTTAATAAAGAAATATTTTAAATGTGTTAGTTTCGATAAGCAGAACCTGCATAAATGGATTTTTTTTAGAATCTTCAATAACTTGCAGGGTGAAACCCCCCCAAAAGTGGGAACGTTTGCATTACCAGTACTTACATAAGAGTAAATAAAGAAAAAGTGAGTTCCTAGGAGGCAAATGGTATGTGTTTTATTTCTGTTAATACATGCCTTACATAATGTCTGAAGTCCAAAATGTTAAATCATTATCATTTACTGTATGACTTGATTTATATATAATGTTATAAATAGGAACACTAAGTCAGATTCTAAAAATCCTTAAATCCAAATTCCTTGAGCAGCTTTTACAATCTCTCCAAGAATATTATAGCATTTCCTTCAGTTGAAATCTTCCATATTACCTAGGTTATTATCAATCTCAGTATTGTCTAATAATATGCTTCTTAATTGCTGCTTGCCTTTTAAATCACAACATCTTTAATCCCCTGCCAAGGGAGAAAACAATACCCTCCTGAGGCTACCAATGATATTCTTGAAATTTCTTCTTAAATTCGAGTACTTTGTGGTGTTTCTGAAGGAGGTGTAAGAATGTGTAAATGAGAGAGCTTTCTTTTGCAAATATGTGTCCTTTGCAGAAATTTCTCCAAAATCCTGTAACATTGCAAGATCCCCTTGGATTATTCAGGACTTTTTTGGTCATCTAACTCTATGTTCACAGTCACTAGACTGTCACTGAAGAGCGTGTGTGCTTAATTTATCTCTAAATAACACAAATTCATCTAAGCTTAGTCTTTGGAGATGTTCGGCCAAATCCTGTATCAGCCATTTCCTAGTTGCGACCCTCATGAAGTCACTCAGCTCTGAAGCTGTTTCCTCCATCATAAAAGGGAGAAAACAGTATCTCCCTAAGATACATAAAAATTAAGGCTAATATCAAGGGAGGCAAGATGATGGAAGAGGAGGGGACCTCATTTCATCTGGTCCCCTGAATTTAGCTAGATAAATATCAAATCATCCCAAACACCTATGAATTCAACCTGAGACATAAGAAAAGACTGGCTGGAATTCTACAAATAGAAAAGTGACCACTTTTTGCAAAGCAGGACTGCAGAGAAACAAAACTGAAGGGCTATGTCAGAAGAGAAATGGTGGCAGGAGGGAGCTGTGTAAGCCAGCTCCCAGAAAGTGATATAGCCCTGGAGTCCAAAATTGAAACCTTTAAAAATCTGCTCCAGTAAGAGACTTCCCTGCTTGAAAGATGCTCAGTGGTGAAGTGGAACAGAATTTCAAGTGGGACATTGGGGTCTCAAGATCTCTGGAGTCACAGAGAGAACAGGGGAGGCTGAGGCAGGAGCGTTCCCAAGCATCAGAACAGGGAAACTGGTTTAGGTCAGTGAGCCCGGGAGGGAGCTCTCAGCTCCATTCACCATAAACCTCAACGGGTGGCTAACTGGGGGACCACTCTCCATGTTGGAGCTTGCGAAGGACTGGAATGAGGCAACCCTCTGCCTTCCCCTGGGAGGGGCGGAGTGGGCACAAACCACAGGAGTCTACAGAGTTTGGCACACATGTGACCTTTTAGCTCCCAGGCTGGAGATCAGGGTGCTATTTTAATTTTAACCCTCTAAAGAGGTACAGAAAACTTCAGGGAACAAAAGTCACACAGAGCAACCAGCTTACACTGAGCCTGACCCTCTGGCAAGGGGTAGTGCAACTCCACTCAGGCAAAGACATCTGAAAATCAGTGCAGCAGGCCCCACCTCCAGAAGACCAGCTGGAACAATAGGTAGACAGCAAGTTATGGACCAAACAGGACTGCAAAACTCCAGGGCTAGGAGAAACTGGTATATAGAACTCGAGGTTTTTTCTTATGATTCACTTATCTTTCAGTTTAAAATTTTCCATTTCATTTTTTTCTTTTCAACTGGTTTCTTATTTTATCAACTCTTTGTTTTTGTCTTTTTTTTTAGCTTTCATAATTTTATATATACATTTTATAGATACATGCTTCATTTTTGGCTTCCTTTCACTGTATTCAATTTTATCTTTATATATATATATATATAAAGATATATATTGTTTTCTTTACAATTTGGGGGCTCAGTGACTTCTCACACAGACGAAAAGACACTTGAGACCATGTGCATCACCCTGTTTTGTTCACCCTGTGAGCTTGTATTCTCTTTCCCCCCTCCATTCTTTGCTGAGCGAAATGACTAGAAAGAGGAATTAATAAAAAAAAAGAAAGAACCAGATGTAATACTCTGCCACAGATCTAATCGATATGGATATAAGTAAGATGTTAGAGTTGAAATTCAGGATAACAATTATAAACTTACTAGCTGGCTTGAAAAAAAGCATTAAAGAGACTAGAGAATCTCTTAGTGCAGAAATGAAATCTCATCAGGTGGAAATAAAAAATGCTCTGAGATACAGTCTAAATTGGATGATCTAACAGCAAGGGTAAATGAGGCAAAGAGAGAATCAGTAACTTAGAAGACAAGTTGTTGGGAAGGAAACATGCTAAGGAAAAGAGAAAGACAACTAACAGACCATTAGGGGAGGCTTCGAGAAATCAGTGATGCCCTAAAACAAAACAATATTACAATTATTGGGACCCCAAGGGAGAAGAAAGAGAAAGGGCCAGAAGATATATTTGTACAAATCATAGCCAATAACTTCCCTAATCTGAAAACAGGCACTCAAGCCCAAGAGGTAGAAAAAGACCCCTCCCAAAGTCAATAAAAATAGATCAACACTGGCATATAACAGTGAAGCCTGAAGATTTCAGAGATAAAGAGAAAATCCTGAAAGTAGCTCGAGACGAGAGGTTCTTAACATATAGGGGTAAGAATATTAGACTAGCAACAGACCTATCAACAAGGAAACAAGGTCTTTGATTGACACACTGGACCAGATGGATGTCACAGATAGATTTGGAGCATTCCATCTTAACGCAACAGAATACATGTTCTTCTCATGTGCACATGGAACATTCTCCAGATCAGGTCACATACTGGGTCAAATCAGGTCTCAACTGATACCAAAAGACTGGGATTATTCTCTGCATATTTTCAACCACACTGCTTTGAAATGGGAACTCAACCACATGAGGAAAGTTGGAAGAAACACAAACACTTGGAGAAATCCTTTCCTGATTAAAACTCTCCACAGTGTAGGGATAGAGGGAACATTCCTCAATATCATAAAAGCCATATATGAAAGCCCATAGTGAATATCATTCTCTAAAGAATGAATGGGTCAACCAGGAAATTAAAAAAATTAAAAATTCATGGTAATGAATAAAAATGAAAGCACAACTGTTCAAAACCTTTGGGATATTGCAGTACAAGCCTTTCTCAAAAATTTTTTTTAGAAATCTCAAATACACAAGCTAACCTTACACCTAAAGGAGCTGGAGAAAGAACAGCAAATAAAGCCCAAACCAAGCAGGAGAAGATAAATAATAAGGATTAGAGCAGAACTCAATGAAATAAAACCAGAAGAACAGAAGAACAGATCAACAAAACTAGAAGCTGGTTCTTTGAAAGAATTAATAAGATCGATAAACTCCTAGCCAGACCTATCAAAAAAGAAAAGAGAATGGACCCAAATTAATAAAATCTTGAATGAAAAAGGAGAGATCACGACCAACACCAAGAAAATACAAATAATTTTAAGAACAAATTATGACTAACTATATGCTAACAGATTAGGTAATCTGGAAGAAATAGATGCATTCCTGGAAACATATAAGCTACCAACATGGAAACAGGAAGAAAGAAAGTTCGAACAGACCCATAACCAGCAAGGAAATTGAAGCAGTAATCAAAAACCTGCCCCCCCCCCACCAAAAAAAAGAGTCCAGGGCCAGATGGCTTCCTAGGATAATTCTATCAAACATTTAAAGAAGAAGTAATACCTATTCTTGTGAAACTGTTTAAAAAAAATAGAAATGGAAAGAAAATTTCTGAACTCATTCTATGAAGCCAGCATTACCATGATCCCAAAACCAGACAAAGACCTTATGAGAAAGAAGAGTTTCAGATCAATATCCCTGATGAACACAGATGCCAAAATATTCATCAATAAACTAGCCAGTAGGATCCAACAGTATATTAAAAGGGTTATTCACCATGACCAAGTGGGATTTATTCTTGGGCTGCAAAGCTGGTTCAACATTCACAAATCAATCAGCGTGATACATCACATTAACAAAAGAAAGGACAAGAACCTTATGATCCTTTCAGTTGATGCAGAGAAAGCATTTGACAAAATATGGAATCCTTTCTTGAGTAAAACACTCCACAGTGTAGGGATAGAGGGAACATCCCTCAATATCATAAAAGCCATATATGAAAAGCCCTTAGTGAATATCATTCTCAATGAGGAAAAACAGAGCTTTTCCCCTAAGATCAGGAACATGACAGGGATGTCCACACTCACTGTTATTCAACTTAGTACTAGAAGTCCTAGCCTCAGCTATCAGACAACAAAAAGAAACAAAAGGCATTCAAATTGGCAAAGAAGTCAAACTCTCATTCTCCACGGGCAACTTGATACTTTATGTGGAAAACCCAAAGACACCACCCCAAATTTCTAGAACTCACACAACAATTCAGCAACATGGTAGGATGTAAAATCAATGCACGGAAATCATTTGTATTTCCATATACTAATGAGACAGAAAAAAGAAATTAAGGAATTGATCCCATTCACAATTATACCAAAAACCATTTTTTTAACGAAAAAAACCTAGGGAAAAAACCTAGGAATAAGCTTAACCAAGAGGTAAAAGATCTATACTCTAAAAACTACAGAACACTTCTGAAATTGAGGAAGACACAAAGCAATGGAAAAACATTCCATACTCATGGATTGTAAGAATAAGTATGGTTAAAATGTCTATGCTTCCCAGAGCAATTTGTCCATTCAGTGCAAACTGTACCAAAATACCATCAGCTTTTTTCAGCTAAGCAAATAATCCTTATATTTGTATGGAACCAGAAAGCTGGAGCTGGAACAAATAATCCTTGTATTTGTATGGAACCAGAAAAGACCCCAAATAGCCAGAGGAATGTTGAAACAAACAAACAAACAAACCTGGTGCATCACAATTCCAGACTTCAAGCTGTATTACAAAGCTATAATCCAGACAGCATGGTACTGGCACAAAAACAGACACACAGATTAATGGAACAGAATAGAGAACCCAGAAATGGGCCCTCAGCTCTATGGTCAACTAATCTTCCACAAAGCAGGAGAGAATATCCACTGGATAAAAGAATCTCTTCAATAAATGGTGCTGGGAAAATTGGACAGCCACATGTAGAAGAATGAAACCAGACCATTTCCCTACATCATACACAAAAATAGACTCAAAAATGGATGAAAGACCTAAATCAAAATCCTAGAGGAGAACACAGGCAGCAACCTCTTTGACCTCAGCCGCAGCAACTTCTTGCTAGACATGCCTCCAAAGGCAAGAGAAACAAAAGCCAAAATGAACTATTGGGATTTTATCAAGATAAAAAGCTTCTGCACAGCAAAAGAAACAATCAGCAAAACTAAAAGGAAACCTACAGAATGGGAGAAGATTTTTACAAATGACATATCAGATAAAGGGCTAGTATCCAAGATCTATAAAGAACTTGTCAAACTGAACACCCAAAAAACAAACAATCCAGTCAAAAAATGGACAGAAGACATGAACAGACATTTTCCAAAGAAGATATACAAATGCCTACACACACATAAAAAAATGCTCCACATCACTTGGCATCAGGGAAATGCAAATCAAAACCAATATGAGATCCCACCTCACACCAGTGAGAATGGATACAATTAACAACTCCGGAAACAATAGATGTAGGCGAGGATGTGGAGAAAGGGGAACCTTCTTACACTGTTGGTGGAATGAAAGCTGGTGCAGCCTCTCTGGAAGATGATAGGGAGGTTCCTCAAGTATTTAATAATAGAGCTTCCCTACAACCCACCAATTGCACGAGGTATTTACCCCAAAATATAAATGTAGTGATCTGAAGGAGTACCTGCACCCCAATGTTTATAGCAGCAATGTTCACTACAGCCAAACTGTGGAAAGAGCTGAGATGTCCATCGACAGATAAATGGATAAAGAAGATGTGGTCTATATACACAATGGAATATTACTCAGCCATCAGAAGGATAGATATTTATCATTTACATTGACCTGCTTGGAACCAAAGGATATTATGCTGAGTGAAATAAGTCAGTCATGGTTTCACTCATATGTGAAATATAAGAAACGGTGCAGAGGATCATAGGGTAAGGGAGAGAAAACAGAATGAGAAGTCATCAGAGAGGGAGAAAAACCATGAGAGACTCTTAATTATAGGAAAGAAACTGAGGGTTGCTTGGAGGGAAGGTGGGTGGGGGGGATCAGGTATTTGGGTGATGGGACTTAAGAAGGGCATGTGATATGGTTAGTACTGGGTGTTATATGCAACTGATAAATTATTGAACATTACACCTGCAACGAAGTATGTACTATATGTTAGCTAATTGAATTTAAAGAAAAAAAAAAGACTGTGAAAAAAAAATTAAGGGTGATACCATAAGTAAATCAGGTGTATTCAATTAAGAATATATTAGGATATTCCTTTTTTCTATTCCCTTCATTTGGTTCCATATATGTATCGATAGCTCACCCTGTCAATATTAGTTTTGGTCAATGTTTCAGGGGGGAAAAAAAGAAAACACCTGCTCAGTCTCAATAAAAGTATTTCCGACTAAAATGACTAAAGTATTTACAGTCTAGGTTAAGGCCAAAATAGGAAGGAAGTGCACTTTGTTTTCCTGTAAGTAAATGATCTCCCTCTACCTCCTTGATCTTCATGCTCAGCTCACTTATTAATTAGCTTGCCCAGGTCTCCTGGTTTGCCGCTTTAGTTCACCCATCTTTAGATACTAATCACAAAAACCTTTGTATAAGCCACAAAACCAAATAAATATGACATACATCAGCCACCTCTGCTGAAAGAGCGAAGGAGCATTTTCCAATTGATATATTGCAATACAGATGACACACTGTTGTATACCTGTGCCCTTAAACATTTGAGGGTAATCTTGTGGGTTAGGGTGCTTTGATTTTACCTTTTTCTGTGCTTTAAATTACTCTTAGCTTTTGGATTGGAGAGAGGCTTCAGCTAACAAGGAGTAGATATCAAAAAACTACTCTGGAGGCTCCTGGGTGACTCAGTTGGTTAAGCTTCTGACTCTTGATTTCAGCTCAGGTCATGATCTCAGGGTTGTGGGATTGAGCCTTGGGTGGGGCTCCACACTAAGTAGGGTCTGCTTGTCTCTTTCCCTCTCCCCCCTTGCGTTCTCTCTCTCTCTCCATCTCTAAAATAAATAAATAAAATCTTAAAAATAAAATCTCCTCTAGACCATAAATTCTTCAAGAGAATTTATCAAGGGGAGGCCTTGATAATTTCTATGATCACTGGATAAACATATAAGCTTGATATTTCCTTATGGGGACTGCTCAGCCTTAAGGATTAAGGATTTCCTTCAAAAAAAATAAAAATAAATAAATAAAAAAAAGGATTTCCTTCTATCAGAAAATTATTACAGAATATGCAACAATAAATATCTAATCAATTAATAAAAATCAGGGCCATCCATCATATTTATATCTTCTCTCCCAGGGAGTGTCTGAACATTATATATATATATATATATATATATATATATATATATAAATTTTCCAATCCAAGTTTGGGGACTCTCTGGAATTCTGGGTTTAGTGAGGTTACTGGATTTATATGCCAAGTTGATTTATGCCACCATATGTAGATGCTAATGGACATTTGTCTTAAATGCCCCAGGTTATATTCACTTGATAAAAGGATTTTTAATATATTAACTGAGAAGAATGAATGATCCAGAACTTTCAGATACTTTTCAAAAAAAAGAGAGCATGTTGTGGATGAAGGAGGATTTTAGTCTTTCAAAACACAGAATAGAGATTATAAGCAAATATAACTATCATTAAAGGGATTCATGGATTAATAAATTGAAATAAGGATTAACATATGTTTAGAATATTAAAACCTGGAAAATTCAAAGAGAAGAAAGGAAAGAAAGAAAGAAAGAAAGAAAGAAAGAAAGAAAGAAAGAAAGAAAGAAAAAGAAAAAAAGAAAGAAAAGAAAAGAAAGAAAGAAAGAAAGAAAGGAAGGAAGGAAGGAAGGAAGGAAGGAAGGAAGGAAGGAAGGAAAGAAGAGAGAGAAACAAACCCATAAATACAGAGAACAAACTGAAGGTGCCAGAAGGGAGGCGGTTGGGAGATGAGCAAAGTGGGTAAAGGGGTTAGGGAGATAAAGGTTTCCAGTTATTAAATGAATAAGTCACAGAGGATGAAAGACACAGGATAGGAAATATATTCAATGTTATCATAATAGCTTCGTCTGGTGACAGGTGGTAGCTACACTTGGGGTAAACAGAAGAACAGACTTGTAGAATCACTATGTCGTACATCTGAAACTAATGTAACATTTATGTCAACTATACTTCAATAAAAAAAGAATTGGACATTGTCAAAGAAAAAATATTAAAGCTAAAAGAATTGCTAAAGACTCCCTATGAAATCACCTATCTGTTCATTAATTAATTCATCTTCACATTCAATAAACTTTGTTTTGTGGTGGGTAAATGCAAGAAATATAGCTGCAGAGATTAACTATAAACAAATATAATTAATTCTTAAAAACAACGAAGTAGTACTCTATAGAAAGTCTTCTGGAAGCCTAGAGAAGGGAAGTGTTCACACACAGGAATACCTGAATATTCACAAGGAAATGTTTACACCTTGCCAATACTTGAACGAGATCAAGGTTATTTTAAGATCATTAGGAATATTTGTGTCTGGAATTTAGAGATGAGGTCTGAATGGCAGGGGATGAGACTGTAAAACCTGCCTGCTACTAGATAATGAACTAGACAAGAGGCCACAAGTAGCCACTGGCGGTTTGTAAAAATGGCATAGTGGCATCCTCTAAGGTGGCTCCCAGGATCCTCATCTCCTGATATTCACCCCCCCGCCCCCCGCCATGTATGATCCCCTCCCTTGGAGTGTGGGAGGAGCTGGTGACTTGCTTCTAAACAGAAAATGGAGAGGGTGACAGGATGTCAGTGATGTCCCATAAGGTTACAATGTCTGTCTTGCCAGGAGACTCTTCCTCAGGGGACTGAAGATGCAAGGTGCCATGCAGCCAGCCGCCTGGAGAACAGGACCGCCTGGCAAAGGGCTGAGGGCACCTGTAGCTTCCAGCCAACGAGAAACTCAAGCATTCAGTCCAACAAGCCACAAGGAACTGAATATAGCCAACAACCATGTTGCTGAACTTGGAAGCAAATCCAACCCCCCCAGGTGAGCCGTTAGATAAGAAGTCAGCTCTAGCCAACACCTTGATTGATGCCTTGCAGGGAACAAAACTAAGCTGTGATTCCTCACCCACAGACATTGCCAGATACTAAAGTATGTTGGTTTAAGCCCTTAGGTTTGTGGTAATTTGTTACACAGTCATAGGTAACTGTGCAAGGATATCGGTCTATTTAGATTTATTATAAAATATTTATTTAATATTTTATAATAAATATTTATTTATTATAAAATACTAAAACATTTATTTATTATATATTTATAATATATAATAAATGTTATAATATATAATAAATACATAATAAATGTATAATATAATTATATATTCATTTATTATAAAATATTAAATTATTTATATAATATAAAAATATAAATTTTGTTATTTAGATTTATTATACATGGTAGCAGTAAAGAAGATGTCCTAGTGTTCTCAAATTTGAACCTATCAGTTCACCTTTCATAGCTGGTGTCTGTTCTTGAGCTCAGACTGAAATATCCTCCAGTGAACTATGTATAATTCAGATCAAATAAAGTCAAATAACATTTTAATTGTTAGCCATACAACTGAGAAACATCACTAAGTAATTTAATGGGAAATAATATATTGATGAGATAATATTTCTACTAAATGTCAGTGACTTCTGAAAAATATGAAGCATATTGGCCGTTAGCGATCATATATAATATTATCATGTGCCATTTTACTCTATTTATGGGGAACTTCTAGTATAACATTCAAAGCAAAAAGCTTTTTGTTTACACCTGAGGATTTATTCAATTAGTCTTTCTTTCTCGGAAAATGTTTGATTTATGCTTAACACTGTTCTGAGATGCTGGCAAGAAAAGCAGATATTTGTGACAATGTATTGTGAACAAAACGTGTTTGACAGCAGGCATCATGCATCAACTGAAAGGAAAGTTATTAGATTCCTGTAGTCAGTAATCAAAGTTCAATTGCGTTTTCCATAGTAAAAAGTTCCAGTAATAATAACAATAGTTTAGAAATAAATATATCAAAGAAATAAATGCACTATTTAAACCTATTTCTTCAATGCCATCCACACAATGATAACACTATTAAATTCTGAAGTTTAGGCACTCTGTGTCCATGCTGATAAACTTCCCTCTTGGAATTATATATCTATATCTATATCTATATCTATATCTATATCTATATCTTTATCTATATCTATATCTATATCTATCTATATCATCTATATCTATCTTTCCACCTTAGGAAAATGATATTTAAAAAAACACAGCAAAGGAAACAGGGACATTTTCTAGAATAATACATGTTTTGAATGAAGCCAATTTTAATCGTCTCCATAATTGTCATAGAAAACAGTTCTCTCACCTTCCACGCGGGAGGCTTAATTCCAAAGGTTCTATTTGATCCTCCTCCTTAAAATAATTCTATGCGCCAATCCTCAGCAACACAAAGATATTCCTTACTGAAATAATGTTTAATGCTGAATAAACGTGCTATAGGTCTTTAATGATATAATTTTAAATACTTAATCCTCAAAATTAAATACTTGCGGTTCTGAATATGTTATTGTAATGAAAGCATTATAATGATCCTAGGTCATGCATTTTTAGAAAAATTGGACAATTTAAAAGCTTTCTTTTTTTTTTTTCAATTTAAAAGCTTTCTTATCAAATGAGTAAATAGTCTTGGAAAACTTATTTCATAAACTTATTTCATAACAACTGTGGTGTGCTGTTAGCTGAATTGGGTTTTTCCTCCCTTCGTTACCCATAACTTTCATCCCCACCCTTTTCACTCCAGATTCCATTGCTTTCTAAACCCTGTTCTTAGGAAAGGATCTGAATTGCTTTCCCTTTCTTGGAGAAAACCTCTAAGTATTTTCCTGCCTTTTCCAAACTGCTATTTTCTAGCTGTGGTAATTATTCTCCAGGGCAAACTTGGTTCTAGGGCATTGGAACAGAAATTTATCTCACTCCATTTAAGAGCAAATGACAACTCCTCAAAGCAAACCATAACATATGAGAAGCTTAAGGGTTTCTCTTCACTTTAATTTCTTGAGTAACACTCATCTTAGTAAAAGGCATTTTATGTGTATATATGTATATGTATATATTCAATGTATATATGTTCACCATATGCATATGTATTTTTTTGGTGAAGAAGATAACCGATTGTCTTTAGTTTTAGTAAATTTTTCTACAAATCTTCGGTCTCTTTATTCACACCTTTAAATATGTGATAATTTATGTACAAAATTCTTCCCTAACCCTAACCCTCCCCCCCTTTTTAAAATTAGGCTCCATGCTCAGTATGGAGCCCAGTGCAGGGCTTGAACTCATGACCTTGAGATCAAGACCTGAGCTGAAATCAAGAGTTGGACACTCAACTGACTGAGCTAGCAGGCACCTCCCCAACTCTTTTTCCATACGTGTAGAGAAGTAATTTTATAGACTGTATTCCAGATATATAAATATGTCAGCTAGTGATATTAGACTTGTAATAAAAATGTTCACACAAAATGTAAAAGGATGAGAGGAATCTCACAAACAAAAAATTATTCTCTTAATATAATCTGTGGAAAATCAAATTTAAATAAAAGAAAAAGTCTTTTTTGTTTTGTTTTATTTTGTTTTGTTTTTACCACCTAAAACTAAATACCATATTCTGGTCCCCCCACCACGTTCCTTTTCCACATGAAGAATAAGCTACATGTAAATGTGTGATAGTTGGAAGTTTCCACTTCTAAAACTCTAATTTTCTTGACAGAGATGTCCTATAGTCAGAAATTTGCTTGCAATACATTTAATAAATTGAAATAGCAATTGGTTTTTCTTGAGTTCTGCCTGAAGCTCAACATGTAGGTATACATAATTCACTCCTAGCAGGAGCTAAATTTTGGAACTATAAAAACAAGATGAGCAAACCTCAAATTTCTAACTGTAGTGAATAGGAAGATTGTTTTGGAAGAAAATATTGTAAAGAGAAATGAAAATCACACAGGTACACTGAAGAAAATACATACATACTGACAAAGTTTTGATGAATTGCTTTTTCACTATGGAGATTTTATCCTCCCCCCTCACCACCAAATAAGGCAGTAGTTTAAAATATTTAAAATTCCTTATTTACTGAGAAATGACTTTTTCTTTTCATCTTTTCTTTGCCTCTTAATCTCTTTGAAATAGCTTCACTTTTCATATACACTTATCACCCAAGAAACCTCATATGTCTCCTCTTTATACATGTTAAACTTTATACTTTTTTGGTTATTTCTCTCTTCTCATACAGGCACATGCATATGTACAGAAACACATGTATATATATATTCATAGTTTAAAGAAGAGCGTTATCAATATAACGTCTGTTGAATGTGTTCATAAGGGAGGATAAAGATCTTCGAATTCTTCAAGGATCTATGATCCTCCAGAATTGTTGTAATAAGAATAATAATGCACTTCCCAGAATTTTTAGACAGTTTCTAGTCTTGTCCTATTAACCCTTATGATAAGACCTACCGGGATGAATGAGTACTCAAATGACCACAGACAAGGCTACAAACTAATATAAGGGGTCATACCAGAAACCTTTTCTATTTTCTTACTTAAAGTTAAAAAAAATAAAATAAAAGGAAGGTGTTAGAAAGGAAGCCTAGACTAAAATCATAATGGGAAAAATAGGAAATAGGAACATGTATCTCCCAGGTTTTGTTCTTTTTTATCATATTATTACATAAGCTTCCTCTAAGTTGTAAACCTTGCTCATGTCAGGTAATTAAACAGACAAATCTATAAATGACCCATCAGAAGCTGGGAAGCAAGTTTAAGCTTACAGCTATGGGATCATACTAAAGCTTTCATAGCTTTGTTATCAATACCACTGGCCACATGTAGTTACTTAAATCTAAATTTAATCAAATGAACAAAAATTCATTTCTTCAATCACACAAGCCAAATTTCTAGGGCTTAATAATAGTCCATGTGGCTACTGGCTATTCTATTGGAAGATGCAGATACAGAAATTTTCATCCATGCATGAGTCCTATTAATCAATATTGTTTTATAGACATAATCTGTGTGTAACTGGATGCAAACAGTGGTGATTTATAAATGCATGCAGAGAAACCAAGCTATTGCCTTACGGATTGTAGGTAGTACAGTAGAAACTGCCAGCTGTTCCTGATATCTATTTTTCCTTTTCCCACAATTTTTAGCTAGGCATATAATTGTCCAGAAAAAAAGCCACACCCTCCAACCTCATTGACAGCTAGGTCAAGCATATACAGAAATGGAAGAGTTATGTGTCAAATTCCTGGAGTTTTCCATTAAAGACAATGGGCTCTAATTTTTGTTCCATTTTCCTGGGCCCTTTCTTCTATTCTGCAACCTGAAAGTGAATATGTGTTCCAAACCCTAATAGCCATATTCAACCATTAGAACAATACTACCTAATAGGGTTGTTGAAACAATTAAGTGGAGAAAAGCCTGTATTCTTGGGGCCTCATGGAGCAAAGCCATCAATACCAACCTAGAACTGCCTATATCCTTTAATATAAAAAAGAAATACACTTCGTTTGACTTAAGCCTTTGTACGTGTAAATCTCTACCAGTGAAATATAAATCTAAAATTAACTAATTGTACTACCTAATACTTCCCACTTTTGTTTTGGGGATTTTTGTTTGTTTGTTTTCATATTTTTGGCAAGATGGGAAATATATTTTGGTTTGGTCTTATTGCAAAGTTAATAGAAATAGACAAAACTACTGGATTTCTATCTTACATATATCAGCCTTTGTGGATACGCTTAAATAATTCCCTCTTGTATACTGGAGGAACTACAGCAAATGCCTGTGGGCTGCCTTTTTTCTATCACTGTGCTTTTGATTTTAACGTCTGTTTTCCCTTAACAGTTTATAAGCTCCAAAAGGATAGGTCTAATATTGATTTGTCTTGTCTTCTACCATAAGGTAGCCACTTGTTGCACACAGTTGGGCAAAAAGGGAGGAGGGAATAAAAGAAGGAAGGAATGACTAGATGTGAGAGAGTGGGCATGATCTCCACAAGGTGATATGGGTATAAATGAATAGGAAGATTATGAGGTCTGAAATGAAGTAGAAATCAGAACTAACCAGATAGTTTCTTAGATAGAAACTACATGAGGGATCCTAAAAATAGGCTGATCCTTCAGAATCACAGTTTGATAAAGTCACATAGGAGAATTATTTCTTTTGGCTTATGCACACAGCTTCCAGGAAGAAAACAGTCTTAGAGCTGAGGGTTTTAAATAACATAATGAAAACGCTTGGCCTTTTGCATTCGTGCATATACCTCTTTGAATACCAGTCTACATGAGTTCAAAGGAAGCACAAGTCATGTAATTGAAAGCTCAGAGAGCTCCCAGGAGGACTTGGAACAAATACAGGAATAATGAAGTAATTTAAATATATATGCATATGTATATTTATGGATATATATATATATGTATGGGGGATTTATGGGTATTTAAAATTATCCATAAATTTTAAATTAGCTATTATTTATGGATCTTTAAAATTATTATTTTATATTTTGGAGGTCTAATTATTTCTATTTACATACTGTTTTGTTCATATTTTTCCAGGTTTGGACATTGAAGCCCTTTCAGTTGGCTCCTATGGCTCTTCAACATACCACCATCATTGTGGCTTTTTGTTTTCTTTCTGAGCGCTCCCTTAGCTTCTGGCATGACAAGGGGCCTGTCTTATATACATGCTATATATTTTCTGTCCCAGTCCTAGAAGTAGGCATGTTTTAGTGTTCTTTTTTTTTTTTAAGTAGAAACCAAGGTATGAGTGCTAAGCGTAACCATTGCTACCATGGTAGACTTGCTTCTAGGCCCTCCATGCTGACAGAGCAAGGCGATATATGCACATATATTAACCTGCGTATGTATACACATAACTATGACTATTGCCATAGGTGAACCTTTCTATGCATATTGCATCAAACATGAGTTGGAGACTCACGTCTTCATCTTGAATCCATGGTTATCATAGCCTGCTCCCCTTGCTCATCTCTATCTGCCCCCACTACCTGCCATCCAGTCTCTTAACTGTTTAATTCCTGTGTTTTCCTGTTTAAGACTATGCACAGCAGTATCAAAACTGTTAATATATTCTGTATTGGGAAACAATTTTGCCAACTAAAGTAAGGTGCTTCTGTACAATTCTTTTTGCCTTTAGTCTTCCAGACTCCATTCATTTCCAGCGGTACTTTTGTTACCAGCTTTTCCTCTACATCACATCAGTGAGGATAGCCCATATATTTTTAATACACTTTAATTATTTGTCACATTCTTCATTCCATCCTGGGATTCCCCAATCTCCTAAATATTTTTAAATTTGCATACATTAAGCTTCTCTATTGTGTTATAACATTCTATGGGTTTTGATAAGACAAAGTGTCGTGTACACAATTACAGTATCAAATAGATTAGTTCCACTGTCTTAAAAACGGCCCCGTGTTTCAATGTACTCAACCCTCACCCTCCTTCTGAACCCCTGGCAGCCACTAATTTACTGTAGGTATAGCAATGCCTTTTCCAAATGTTCAACAATTGGAATTCTACAATATGTGGTCTTTTCACTCACATTTCTTTCAGTTAGTAATATGCATACAGTATTCATCAGTATCTTTCCCCGGCTTAATAGTCCATCTTCTTTCAACATTGAATAGTTTTCTGTTCATTTGTTCACCCATCGAAGGACTACTCATTACTTCCATTTTTTTTTATACATAATGAATAAAGCTACTTTAAAACATCTGAGTGAAAACTTTAATGTCCACATCCTTTTCAGATCAGTTGGGTAAATACTTAGAATTGTAATTGCTGGATCTTATGGTAATACTGCTGTTAGCTTGCTAGTAAATTCCCAACCTGTGTTCCCAAATGGCTATGCTCTTTTGCCTTCCCACCAGTTGTGAAGGAGAGCTCATATTGCGCTTCACCTTCATCGAGTTGGTACTGTTATGTTGTTATTCTTAAAAATTTAGCCATTCTAATAGGTGTGTAGTGGTATTTAATTGTGATTTTACTTTATAATTTACTAGTGAAGAGTAATTTTAAGCATCAGCATTTATTTTCTATCTGTAATATAACATCTTTGGTGAAGTATATAGGTTTTTTGCTCATTTTTAAATTGAACTGTTTGGTTTTTTTATTGTTCAGCTTTAAGAATTAAATATTTTGAACATTAAGTCCATTAGTAGATACATGTTTACAAATATTTTCTTCTAGCCTGTGCTAGTTCTTTCACTCCATTAATATTTTTTTTCCCAGAGCAAATTCAGTAAGTTCAATTTGTCAATATTTTCTTTCATGGATTGTGTTTTTGAGTCTGTATCTGAAAACTCATCACAAAACTCCAAATCAAATATATATTCTCCTAGAAATCAAATTCTAGAAACTTTAGAGTTTTGCATTTATCATTTAGGCCTGTAATCACATTAATTTTTGTAGGTAGGAAGGTATCTCATATACTTATTATTCATTGCCTAGGAATGCCCAATCCCATTACCATTTTTAAGAAAGACTATTCTTTCTCCATTGAATTATATTTGCTCATTTATCAAAGATTACTTGAATATATTGGTGTTGGTCTATATCTGGGGTGCCTACCATATTCCATTGAACTGTGTGTCTAATCTTTTTATCAATAACACACTGTCAGTATAACTATACCTTTATAGCAAATCTTAGGGTATTATCTTTTTTGTAAATTTTATACAATGTAGAATTCATTTGCTAATATTTGAGAATTTTTGCATCTATGTTCACAGGCCTTATTTGTCTGTGTTTTTCCTTCCTTCTAATGGTCTCCTTCTGTTTTTCATGGTAGGAAAATGCTTGCCTCAAAGAATGAAATGCTATTATTTTAAGCAGGACATTTGATAAGCATTATCTTCTCATAAGAACTTTTGGGCCATCTCTCAGATATGTTCTTCTCAAATTGCTTTTTAGACCTGTTGTTCTTCATTCAAGATACAAATGCCCCAAGGGAAAATCTGATTGGACTTCTTTCGGTTATGTTCACACTCCTTTAACGAGGTAATCGAGTTGCTGTGGTCCCTGCTGCACAAGACGTGGACTAAACATTAAAAACTAGGCAAAAATAAGAGACGATCCCCTCAACATTTATTTAAATATTCATTTGAATAAGTCAATGGACTACCAGGTTCAAAGGCACAGATTCATAAAACTAAATTCATATATTCTGAACTATAAATGATTCACTATGATTGGAAAGAAAGATAAAAGAGAAAAATTGCTGGATATAAAAGAGCAGAGGTAGACAGGAACCAGATCTCAATGACCTATTAGCCCACATTAGTAATAGATTTAATTCTAAAACACTAGGAAATCACTGAAGCATTTAAAGCAGAAGGGACATGAACTAATGTGTGCTTTAGTCAAGAAAGAGCATGCTGGTGTCCGTGACAAGTATAAATATAAGAAAAAGGAACCTCTAGCACGGAGATTAGTTGTAATAATCCAGGTGAGAAATGAAGCGGACCTGAATTAATTGGTAATGGAATGAAGGGAAAGGGATAGATTTAATTGCAATTTATATAAGGTAACTTTCATAAGGCTTAGTATCTAGCTGATTACATAGAAGTAAGGGCGGATGAAGAATCAAGGCTGAAGTGTGACGGACTGGAGGATGAGTGTAATTACAACAGAGGGGATATAAGAGAAGAATGGGTAAATGGGAAAAGGTTAAGATAATGAATCCATTCAATCTACTTTAAGTTACCTATTGGTCATTGCACAGAAGATGTTCAATAGGCATCTGGATATACAGATCTGTTTGACTTTAGTTATAAACTATCAGAAAGTGGCAAACAACTATTAAGTGTTATTTAGTTTGGGACTTCTTTACCTAATCTTTTCCCACTTGAATACATTTATTTTTTTCTTAAATAATAGGTTTAAGAATCACTTCTGAGAAGCTTCACCTGTCACAACTCCCCACACCATAAGAAACATGAAGGGTTTCTTTCTATTCTTTTCTATTGTGCTTTTTTTGGTACATCCAGAGCTGTCCATATTTGACTCTAACATGGAACTTAGCACAATGATTTATATTCATCCAAAGTTCAAACTCTATAAGGCCAAGGATTTGGTACATCTTCTCTAGACTGTATTTTTAAGGCCTAGTACTCTTCTTCCTAGTTGATGGGATATGATAAATTCTTGGTGAAATAAATAATGAAACAATGAGTGAATAAATCTGTGAGCATAAACAGAAACTCATAGCAGCCGATTATCCTTAGGACTTCTAGCACCTGACACATAACAGATATACAACTAATTTTAATTATGAAAGGCCAAATAACTATAAAATTCCTTACTTTCCATAAAAAATTCATAAATATATGTGAACTGCATGCATGTTCCTTTATTATAATTCCCAACATTGTCTCTCTTTTGCTAGAAACACTACATATATTTATATTGTAGCTGGAGGAATGTACTGAGCTTTATGCATATTTTAATAATATACATCATATCAGGAATGTGCTTTATAGTCTTCCTGCCCTTAGGTGTCATTTGCCCATCATTTCAGGGCACTAGATTTTTGCAACATTCTTTTGTACTCTCTCGCAACCCTGGCCACTAATAGATGCTCTACTCTTTTCTTCATTATTTTATACTTTAGCTATCAATAATTTTGAGAAATAATGACAAGTAAAAAGCTAAATGGCATTCTAATTCACTCTGGAAGTGGCTCTTTAAACACTCATCGTCTGGCTAATGCACCATAAGGGGAAGTGTACAGCAGGTGCTTCATTTCCTAGATATTGGCTAGCCATTTAATCTTGCTACATTTACATTACAATTCTGATTTTATCTTTCTACATTCAACTTGTGGAGGGAGACTGCTCATATATGGGATTATATGAGAGAATGGGTGTATTTGCAGGTTTAACATTCCTGGAGAAAAATATACTGAACATAATGAACTTTCCAAGAAAAATGTGGCTTAGTGTTACTTTTGAAATGGGAACTCATAGTGATCCTCATCAAATGCATTATAAATATAATGGTCTTTAACAGCAAAAAAACACTACTTTCACATTTTTTTCATGTCTCAGCTTCTAATTTTGAAGATCATGTTTGTACCACATGTTTATGAAATTTTATTTCTTAAATTCATCTCATGTTCTTTGTGTCAATCATTGAAAATGCAACGGTAATGATGCTTTTTTTCAAATAGCCTTTATATATTTTCTGTTGCTTTTAATCTCTTGGTGGCTAGTAAAATATATATCAAAGCTTCTTCTGAGTTATATTTTATATAAGAATCAATATAGCTCAAAATGAAGCCATATAAGTTGAATTCAAGGCTTTAGTTGAGAAGCTTTGAAATAAAGATTTTTATTCCTAAACCTTTTTTTCTTTATATATATATATAGAATCATATAATTTGTTCTGTGGGCCTGAATTTGCAGGAATCAAATCACTGTAAGTGTGGTGTTTCTCTATTTAAAAAAAAAAAAAAAAAAAAAAAAAGATTGTCAGGGGAGTAATTATTTCCAAATTTTTCTGTGGCTGAAATTGTTATTTTTTCTTAAATAGAAGGTAGAACTATCTTGTGAAATTAGTACCTGCTCTATAATCAAAAATATGAATTTATAGGACAGAACAGATGATTAATTAATTATGTTAACTAATGGAAGTTAATTAATCTTTGAACCTCAATTACTTACCTATAAAATGGCACAGTTATATCACATTGTAAAAATCAAGTGAAATGTCATTAAAAAATTCTACCATAGTGCCAGTTATGTGCCAAGGTAGGTTCTAAAATCTTTATATATGCTAATTTATGTAAATCATGTATATTTTATACTTATATAATTTTTAGGTTAGGGTCTGGAATACATAAGCAAAACCAAGTAGCTGATAGGAAAGTTTATGACATTTTGAGCCTACAAATCACATGAGAAGAAAATAATATGATCAATGCTGTTTGGAGAATGAAATACCAAACTTAATTTTTTTCAATATTACATAGATATAAACACATCGTTCTTGTTATTCATGAGTGATCCTTAGGTATGATGAAAATTGACAATTATTGATTCTTTGGAGCCTAAAAATCCCAGAGTGGCTCAGAATGCCCAAGACTAGAGAACAAAATGAACAGCTGGATGAAGCCCGCGAGTCATTTTAACACAAATTTCCTGAAAACCTCTAAAACTCACTCTGCATAGCTGTGAGGACCAGAACTGGGCTGCAAGCAAACAAAAGGCCTCAGCCTGATTAGTAGATGTGTGAATAACACCTAGAAAGAGCAAGGCTCTAGTCAGCATTCCTGAATGGGACTAGCAAAGATGTAGATTGAAATGTGAAAAGTTCAGAACTTTTCTTTGTTTTGTTTTGTTTTTTTTTTTGTTTTTGTTTTTTTGTTTTTGTTTTTTTGTTTTTTTTTTGAAATGGACCCAGAGAATATACATGAAACTTTTAAGATATCACACCCAATTATTTTAAAACAAGATTTGGTTATCAAAATGTCGGAATTATAAGGATTAGAAATCACCTTTCTCTCTTCTATTCCTGAGGAATTCCAAAAACATCCAAAGCGATAAGAATTGTTCTAATACCGTTTTTATACAGCCTGTACCTTATTGTTCATTATTAGGGATTTATATCTACCCTTGGCTCCTGTCTGAGAATTTCTTTGATTACTTGCTGAGGAATTATCTTCTTTAGCAATAAAAAAGGAATGATAAGAATGAGAAGTGTAACTCAAATATTTTTCTTTTTCACTAATTTAAACACTTTCAGCAACTTCTGTTGCTAAACGGCCTGAGCACCACCTAGCAGATGTTAACAGAGACGGTAAAAGTTAGAGTCATGTAAAGACAATGTTCCCGTGTGCCCAGAATCTTATTCCTGAATAAATTCTTAAAAATATATAAATTGAGGGGCAGTTCTCTCAGTCTATTTTCAAATAGAAGACAAGCATAAAATCTTGAGGACAGAGAATGAAGATCAGAGATCAATTTAATGTGCCAGAGTCCTAGAACCTGAGGAAGTTAGTGCCAGGGGAAGGGTGAGTGATTTACCCACTTGATTGTATGCACTTCAAACGCACAGTAATCTCTTTGCAAAACGTCTTATTACAGCCAACACCAAAGAGACCATGAGTTGACAGGATAAAAGCAATAATCCTAGGAAGCAATGAGAAAAAAAAATAATCTTAGGTTGAATCAGAACCGAATTGTGGTCAAGAACTTTAACTAGAGAAATGTGATACAAAGGAAAACAAACGAACAAAGCCATAGCTGTGGGTCATCTGATGCACCAAGTTTCTGCCTTTTGGTAGGAAGGTGTCAACTCTCTAAGTATCTGTAAATAAGAATGAAGCATATTGTGTAGGTGACAGAAAGTAAGAGAAAATCTGCCACAATTCCAAGGGGAGAGAACGTCCCTAAAATTGTGAGGTAGGTGAATGTTTAAGGAGTACAGAGATAGCCACCCCTGAATAAACTGGATAATTTGGGTAGACATTATTTGGTCCATACATTCTAATTTTCTTTTTAAAGATTTTATTTATTCATTCATGAGACACACACACACACACACACACACAGAGAGGCAGAGACACAGGCAGAGGGAGAAGCAGGCTCCATGCAGGGAGCCGGACGTGGGACTCGATCCCGGGTCTCCAGGATCACACCCTGGGCCGAAGGCGACACTAAACCACTGGGCCACCAGGGCTGCCGCCATACATTCTAATTTTTTGAACCTCAATTTATTCATCTGCAGAGTAGTATAGATAACAACATATATTCTCTTAAAATTACTGTGTGATGGGCAACTGAGATAATGCATAAGAAACAGCACCAAAAAAATAGAAGGCGGTAATTATGGATGTGGATGTATCATGTCTATGTTTTAGTGAGGATGATGCAATGTAGAGTACAATTGAGTCCCGATACAACTAAATCTGTAATAAAATATTATTCCCTAAATTTTGTTTTTAATTGACCAGGATTATAAACAAAATCTGATCATTAAATCCATACTATTTTATTGGTGTGTAAGTAAATATGTTTTTATATCTCAAATTTTTACTGAAATATGGAACTATCATCACTTTTTTTATTTTTTATTTTCTTTTTTTTTTTTAAAGTACTAAGTGGTAAAGTCAGGACTACCATTATTTAAAGACGTCACATATTAATTTCAAAAAGGAACAAATATGGATAAATGAACAACTTTGAAATAAACTGCCCATTAAATATCTAAAATCATCACATAATCAGGAATTTCACAATCCTCTTTTGTATTGAACAGTCTAGTATGTGTGAGAGAGAGACAGAGACAGGGAGAGAAAGGGGCAGAGAGACAGAAGGGAAAAGCAGGTTGGGCTTCCTTATTCAGTTGCAACGGATCTCTTTCCATCTGTCATGCCCCACATTTTTTTTTATCAGCTGAATCAATTAATTCATACAACAGAATTTATTCCCTAACTTAGTTTTATTTCTTTACACACCCTCTTGAAAGGAATACTGTTTTACATGAATAAACCCCTTTCCTGAGCAAAAACCAAAGCGTATACTTCTGTTTTTTTTGTTTTTGTTTTTGTTTTTTTTTTTTTTTTTTTACATTGAGAGGAAAAGCCCGTACACAGCACACTGTTATTTATTTGTGTTTGGTGTTTTGTTTGCCACAAAGCAACAATCATAAATAACAGCCAGTAGAGGACAGAGACTCAGCCTTTAATAATATTGTTTTGGGAATACATCACCTAGCATTGAAAATGTCATATAAAATTCATATCCATAGCTGTTTACAGAGGGAAAAAAAAGAACAGTTGCACTTTGCAATGCTAGCACAATTCCCCAAAACATTGAGAAAGATGCCGCGTGCTCTGTCTTTTTTTCACACTTATTTTTGGTATCCGGAGCTATGTTTCAGGGTTCTATTGATTTTCATTCTGGCTGTGGTTGATTAATGTTTCAGGAAGGAGTCTGGTGCATTAGTACAGAGCTGAATAGAAATATCCGTGCATTTTCTCAAGTCAGAGTGGGGTAGGGGTTCAACAAAATGAACCCACCTACTGGTTTTATCTGGTAATGTGTTCACACAATAAAATGAATCTTTAAAATTGACAACCACATGGACTGGTTAACAGGAAGCTTAACACTCTTTTCAACACTTGCTATTGTTATTAACGACCTGTCAGCAACTTCTGGCAACCAATAATATGTTAGTGTTTGTGAGAACCTCAGTGATCTTTTTTTTTTTTTTTTTTAAAGATTTAATCTCTAGGTTAAGTGTGTTCACCTTATAAATTTGCTTCCCAGAAGGTACATTCTTCAGTAATTGCTTTTCCTTGATAAGGATTTCTCACTCATTACAGGAAAACTGCAAATGTAATAGTTAGGGGATGATTCCATTGTAGTAACATTTTTCATCCTGACCCTATTCCCAAGGTTGAGAAATTGCTCGTCAGTTTAATGTTTTCTATTTGCTTCTTTGCCAGCTGCGTTTTTCTATTTTAATAGCTCATTTTCTACCATCCACAATTCCCTTCCTCATATCAGCTTGGCTTTTTCATTCTATGACTATTACATGATGCTCACAGATTTCTCTAAACCTATTAAAATGTCCAACATATTGTCATCCAGATAAACAATCACACCTAATTGATGTGACTTGCAAATTCCCATTCATGTCTTAGAAGGAAATGCATTCTGTAGAAATCACAGATAACCATTTTGGCCCACTAGTTATTACTGGGTTCGAAATACTACATTTTACTTAAAGAAATGTTAATAATTATAGTGAATAAAAATACTTTTAATAAAAATTACTAATTCAGTTCAGACACAATCAAAGATTATCTTAATCAGAACTCTGAAAGAAATAAACACTTTATCTTTGTTCCCACATTTACTAAAAGTATACAGCTTACGGGGAACATGATTAAAATTCAACTTAAAGATGTTTTTAATACTGTCAAAGACTAATAAACTTCAGAAAGTCTAGCAGCTTTAAAATGAAAAACTGATTTGGAATGAACTCTCCATAGAATAGATATGAAATGTCCCTAGAACAAGGCCAAATGCAGGTGTTTACTATACCCTACAGTTCTGTGAAATAATGCCACATGCTAGTTTGCTTCAAATGTAAACCAAGGTTTTTGTCTTACTGAAATTACCAAAAAGCTTTCATTTCTTAATGCTGACACTCAAAACCACAAGTAAGGTAACTTCTTTATTCAACTCATGCTTATCTAGCCTTAAAACCATATTTCCTATTGAATGAGGTCCATTCACTGTCTCAGATCTCTTCTGGAGCCCTGAAGTGTTGATCTGAACTAATTTCTTTCTAGACATGTTCCAAAATTCTTCATGTGAGTATCTTTTGGCTTTACTAGAACCTCAATCATCCTTTTTTTGGGGGGGAGGGCATGGTTTTCTTGTGGTTTATTGTCAGCTATCTTCAAAAAGGGATATAAGAAAAAAATCTGTATGTTTTATGCATGTCTGAAACTATGTTTATTTTGACTTCACACTTTATTAAACTTTACTGGGACTAAATAAGTAACATTACTAAAAAGTCATTTAATCTAAGAGATTTGAGTGGCACTCTTCTGTTCCAGTGGTGTTTTTTCTTAGGGGTTCTGAATTTTCTGTTACTATTTTTTTGAGATAATTGTAGTTTCACATGAGGTTGTAAGAAATAATTCGGAAATACCCTTTACCTAGTTTCCATAATTGTAACATTTTGCAAAACAATGCTGTAATATCACAACCATAATATGGATATTGATATAATCCACCAGTCATATTCAGATTTCTTCGTTTCACTCATACTCCTTGCATTAAATTCTGTACAATTTTATCACCTGTGTAGGTTCCTGCTTCCACTCCCACAGTCAAGACACTGAACAGTCCCAATGCTACAAGTATCCTTCCTGCAGTGATTCTATAACCACAACCACCTTCCTCCTACCTCGTGTTCCTCCTGGCCCCAATTTCCAGACACCGCTAATCTGTCCTCCATCTATAAAACTTTATCATTTCAAAATAGAATAGAATCATACACTATGTAATCATTTAGGATTGACTTTTTTGTTAAGCATAATTCACTGAAAATTCACCCAGCTTAGATGTATCAATAGGTTGTTCCTTTATGTTGTTGTGATTAACCATTCATTTGCCAAATAATATCGGGACTAATTCCTTTTTTAACTATTGCAAATAAAACTGCTTTTAACATTTGCATATAGATATTTTGTGTAAGCACAAGTTTTTATTTCTCTGGGATAAATGCCCCTGGATACAAGTGCTGGGTCACTTGATAGCAACGTGTTTAGTTTTTTGTTTTTTGTTTTTAAGAATCTATTAAAATGAGCTCAAGATTGGTTGGTTGAGCTCACCTTACCTTACCTTGCCACCGGCAATGTAAGAACAATCCAGTATCCACATCATCATTCAGTGGTGTCATTATTTTCTTACTTTAGTTATCTCAGTAGATACACCATGTCTCATCATGGTTTTAAATTTCCATTTCCATAATAAATTTTTGAATTAGAACACTTCTTCACATGCTATTTGTTCTGTATATTGTCTTCAATGATAAGCGTGTTCATTTCTTTTATCCATCTTCATACTAGAGTTTTTATGTTGAGTTTTTGGTTTTTATACATTCTAGATACTAGTGCTGTGTTGGATACATGGTTTGCAGATATTCTTCCCGAGTCTGTAGCTTTTCTTTTCATTCTCTTCTCATGGGAACTCAGAGCAATTTTTGTTTTAATTTTAATCAGCTTCAAATTTTTATTAAACTTTTTCTTTTATGAATTATCCTATTATTATAAAATCAAGAACTCTTTGCCAAGCCCAAATCACAAAGATAATTCTATTATTTTTAAGTCTCTATTTTTGTGTTTTACAATTAATTATGCATTCCATTTTGAGAAGCTTTTTTGTATAAGATATGGGGTTTAAGTCGAGGTTTATTCTTTTGTTTGAATAATATCGAGCCGGATGTCAAATTGCTCCAGGACCATTTGTTGAAAAAGCTATCTTTCCTCAATTAAATTGCCTTTCACTTTTGTTAAAAATGAACTGAGTATATTATGTGGATATAATTCTGCTCCACTGATCTATGTGACCATCCCTCTATCAATAATATACTCTTAATTATTACTGCTATATATTAAACTTTATTATTATGGCAAGTAATCCTTCCAACTTTCTTCTTCATCACAAGATGTTTGGCTATTCTGGAGCCTATGACTTTTTAATTTAAATATAAGAATGAAATCATCTGTATCCACAAAACTCTTGCTAGCATTTTGATAGGATTCACATGACACCAAAATCCTGTAAGGGAAGAATTGACATCTTTAATGTGTTGAGTTTTTCAATTCATGAACACCACTTTTTGTTCATTGGGTCTTCTTTGATTTCATTTTTCAGCATTTTGTAATTTTCTGCACGTGTATCTTGTAATGTTTGTTTTCTTAAGTGTGAATCTAAGTATTAAATTTTCTTTAGAGTGGTTATAAATGGCATAGTGTTTTCAATTTGTTTCCACAAATTCATTGTGAGTATATAGAATTGCCATTGATATTTGTATGTTTATCTTACTTTCTACAGCCTTATTAAACTGACTTCTCGGTGTATGAATTATTTATAGACTCCTTAGGATCTTCCATGTAGATTATCATGCCATTCACAAATAGAGATAGATTTCTTTCTTAATTTAAATCTGTTTTCTCTTCTATAACTAAAAATTCCAGTACTGTATTGAATAAGAGTGGTTAGAGAGGATATTCTCGCCTTGGCTCCAAATTTTGGGGAAAACATTTAGCCTTTCACCATTAAGTATGATAATAAATGTGAAATTTTGTACATGCTTTCTTTCTTTCCAATTAAGTCCCTTGTATTTCTTTCTCATCAGCTGAGAATTTGTCAAATTGCTGCTATAAAATATCTATAAACTTTTTTGCTTAAAGCAACACACATTTATTACCTTATAGTTCTAAAATTCAGGCATCCTAGACAATTTGTTGGCAGGGCTGTGCTCATTTCAGAGACATTAAAAAACAACAACAAAAAAGATGTTGCCTTGCATTTCTAGTTTTAGAGACCTCTTGTATTTCTTAGCTCATGACCTCTTCCTCTATCTTCAAGATCAACAGAACAACATATTCAAATCTTTTTTTAAAGATTTTATTTATTCATGAGAGACATAGAGAGAGAGGCAGAGACATAGGCCGAGGGGGAAGTAGGCTCCCTGCAGTGAGCCTGATGTGGGTCTTGATCCCAAGACCCCAGGATCATGACCGGAGCCTAAGGCAGATGCTCAACCACTGAACCACCTGGAGCTCTTAAATCTCTCTTTCAACCTCTCCCTGTCTCTGTCTCTGCTTTTCCTACTTTGCTTCCATTACCACATCTCATTCTCCAACTCTAATCTTCCTGCTTCCATTTCATAAAGACTCATGTGATTCCATTGGGTCTACTCAATAATACAGGATAATTTCCCCACCAAAATCCTTACCTTAATCACACCTTCAAAGCTCCTTTTTCCATATAAATTAATATATTCGTAAGTTTGGGAATTAGGACATAAGATACATCTTTGGGAAAGAGGCATTATTTTGTCTACTATAAATCATATGATTTCTCCCCCTTAGTATGTTAATGGATTATGCTGATTAATTTTCAAATGTTGAGCCAGCCTTGAATATCTGGAATAAATATCACTTAGTCATTTTCTATAATTATTTTCATATAGATTAGATTATATTTGCTAATATTTTGTTGAGGTTTTTTTAAGTCTAAGTTCACAAGACATGTGGGTGTATGTGTGTGTGTTTTGTCTTGGTCTGGTTTTGATATTAGGATAATAATAACTTGTAAAATGTAGGGAAATGATACCTCTTTTCTATATTTTTAAAATATTGTGTAAAATTGGTATTAATTCTTTTAAAGTTTGGTAGAATGCTCCTGTGATACCAAACTCAAATTAGAAATTCAATTTTTTTTTTTTTTTTTTTTTATGGGTACAGGCTACTCAGAGTTCTAATGTATCTTTCTTGAGGCTTGTGGTTTTTGAGGAACTGGTCTATTTTGGGGAGAAAGGTTTTAAATTATGAATTCAATTTAATTCGTAGTTTTAGGGTAATCTATACTATCTATCAGTATTAGGAGAGTTGTGGTAGTTTGTGGGTTTTTTAAGGAATCGGTCAATTCATCTATGTTTCCAAATATATTTAAAGCTATTTTCATTATTTCCTTACCGTCCTTTTGATGATTGTGGGTTCTCTAGAGATAGCCCTTATTTCATTCCTAATATTTGTAATTTGTATCTTCCCCTATTTCTTTGTTTTGTAAGAGGTTTGCCAATTTCACTGATCTTTTCAAAGAATCTACCTTTGTTCCACTGATTTTACTATTTTAATGTTTTCATGTCATTGATTTTTGCTTCTCATTATTTGTTTCTTTCTCCTTCCAATCCCTCCCAAACTCTTCCAAACACTGGAGAGGATATTCCAAATTCATCTTACAAGGTCAGCATTATCCTGACACCAAAAAGGATACTATAAGAAAAATTACAGGCCAATATCCTTGGCAAATATAGATGCAACAATCCTCAGCGAAATACTAGCAAACTGAATTCAACAGCACATAAAAAGGATCACACATCATGATCAAGTGGGATTTATCCCTGGGATGCAAATGTACTTCAACATACACAAATCAATAAGTATGATAAACCATATATTTTTTTAAGATTTTTATTTATTTATTCATGAGAAACACAGAGAGAGAGAGTGCGTCAGAGACATAGGCAGAAGGAGAAGCAGGCTCCATGTAGGGAGCCCGACATGGGACTCAGTCCTGGTACTCCAGGATCGCACTCTGGGCCAAATGCAGGCACTCAACCGCTGAACTACCCAGGCTTCCCTGATATACCATATTAACAGAATGAGGGAAAAAGTCATAAGATCATCTCAATAGATGTGGAAACCACTTTTGACAAAATTCAACATTGTTTCATGATAAAAACTCCCAAACCTGGGAGGATTGTATCTTAACATAATAAAGATCTTATGTGACAAGTGCACAGCTATCATCATAGTCAGTGATAAAAAGCTAACAGTTTTTCCTCTAAGATCAGTAACAAGACAAAGATGTTCACTCTCACCACTTCTATTCACCATAGTATTGGAAGTCTGAGCCAGACAAATAAGGTAAGAAAAAATAATTTGATAGCATCCAGATTGGAAAAGAAGTAGCACTATCTTGAGGCTTAGTCTATTTCTGTGGGTTGTGGTTCCAATGAAAATTTGATTTTCAGTTATTTTGGGTTACTTTATTTATCTGGTACTACTGGGGCATCCACTGGTCCTTACTGGTAATGCCTGAGAGGAAAGAACGGTTTACCCCAGACCAAGCTTCCAGATATCTCTTCAGTAGGGAGAAACATGAGATCCTCTTTCCATTCTCTCCCACAACCCCTGCCACCACCTCACATCTGTCCTGTAGTCTCTGGGCAGGAGAAGAGAATTTCTGGCCCAAGGAGACAAAGACATTCATGGTCATTGGTAGATCCACTGATGTAGAATTTCTCTCGTGTGGGCTCTGCCCACCTTCCTTGATATCTCTTAGTAGAAAAGGGCAGTCTCAAGCCTGGTAGAGGAGAGTATCTCCCTTGGTTGGTTATTTCTGCTGGAACTCTCAACTTATCCCCTTTACAGTTGGTATCAGGAGAACACTCATTCCACCAAAGGGAAGAGTGAGTCTACCTGGACGGTTTTCTGTTGCTAGGTAGAGGGTAGGAAAATATCAGGTCTGGGTGGTATTCTGTTGAGTGGGAGCATGCAAGATTTCCGGCTGCTGTGCTGTCCTACCAGTTCAAAGGTCCCAAAACAGCCTTTCAGAATTCTCCATTGGTTGTCTTTTGTGCCTTTTCCAGAGATTACATAATTGTGCTTAGTGAGGAAGTTTAGGGAACAGGTCTATACCCTCTTGTCCAAGCTGAAATTCTTCAAGTTTCTTTTACTTTTTTTTTTTAAGATTTTATTTATTTACTCATTAGAGACACACCCAGAGAGAGGCAGAGATACAAGAAAAGGGAGAAGAGGCTCCATGCAGGTAGCCCGATGCGGGACTTGATCCCAGGTCTCCAAGATTATGCCTTGGGCTGAAGGCAGGCGCTAAACCACTGAGCCACCCAGGGATCCCAGTTTCTTTTACTTTTGTCTTCTCTTGTTACTTTGAAATTTTACTAGGGCATATATAAGCGTCAATTTCAAAATTTCTCTTCATCTATAATGAATAGATACTCAAATTTAAGACCTATGTTTTTGTCTCTTGTTTTGTTTTGTTTTTCAGCAGTGGAAATTTTCCTTCCATCACTTGTTAACTTTGTCCCATACATTTTACCTATTCTTTCAGTCTGGAATTCTTATTATTTGAATATAGGCCCATCTGCATTAATTATTTGTAGCATTTTAATTTTTTTTCCTGAGGCTTACTATATCTTTATCACTTTATTGTATGTTCTAGGAATGTTACCATTCTATTCATAAAATACTCGTATACATTTTTTTCAATTCATAACCAAATTTTTTTATCTCTAAGAATACTTTCCCTCATTTTTTGTAACATCATTATATTGTTTCTATAAATCATTGGCTTTGAAAAGCTCTGTAAACCAATTATAGGTTTTGTTTTTAAGTTCTTTTCTGTTCCCTGAATTATCTCTTATTCCTCCATGATTTAATTTTTTGTTCATTTTCCTTTGTATTTTATTTTTATTGCTGTTTTGAGTCTCTTCTGCTAAATGGATAATACATGACTATTTGCCATGAAGCTTGCTGATTGTTAACTTGATATATGAGAGGAGCATTTTCTTCCATTTACAGTGAGTTAGGTTTGCTGTCTATTGCTGTGGTTTCTCAAATGCTGCAATGATGAGAACGATAGCAACTCCTCACAGGTTTACCCAATTCTTCAGAGACTACATCTACCATTTTAAATCCTGGGGCTGAATGCTGGGCTGAATGATATATTTCACTTATATAGTGTCCGAAAAGATACACTTGTTTTCTTTATTAAACTTCAATCGATTCCCCTGTTTTCAGCACTCCTTCACACTGTGGCACTACAACAAACTGCCAAAGAGAAGCCCAGAGCCTTTTCTGGATTTGGCCAGGAAATCTGCATTCATGGCATACCAACATCTTCTCTTTGCTTCATCCATTAACATTCTCCAGAGTTCAGCTTCAGAAAAATTAAAAAACTTGCATATACTTATGAAGATGAGATGTTTCTCTTTGCTGTTGTTGCTCTGTTCTTTTTCTATTATTTCTATGGAGCACTGGGGGTGCAGTTGAGGGATAACGGGATGTAAATGCTTGGGCTAAGTCCTCCATCTTAAATTGCAAGCTTATATATATAACGTTTAAGTGCTAAATTACATTTATTATAAAGACACATTTGCCAGCAGAGAAAAATCTCTTGAGTATGATATTTACCAATAATTTCTAGAAAAGAGAACAAAAAGGCTGTCATATTATTCTTTCCATGACAACTGAATTACAGCAACAATTTCCCCAAAGGGTTAAAAGGGAAAGTACATAGTGGATTATCCTAAGGTTCTACCAGATATTATATCTTTAAAAATCTTTTTTTTAAATCTATTTTTGAAAAAAAATAAAAAAGAATCTACTTTTGCTCTACCTTGCATCCATACAGAATAAAATATTCTTTAACTTATAAATATTGCTCTTTTTCCGACTTTATTAGGCTACTTACATATTTGTTATTTAAAAAACATGTAAAAGAGTGCTACATTAAATAATTTAAATAATATTTGTTTGAAAACCATGGCAATCCATATGTGCAACATTATGCATAAGAAAATTATATCATCTTCTATATTTACATACACACATGTATGTATATATAATGTATGTGTGTGTATATATATATGTGTGTGTGTGTTTGTGTATAATTTTTTAAATTTGACTCAGAATGTTTCTACTATTTGATTTGTCATTACTTAGAAGTGTGACTACAGGAAGTCATTTTATCTTCCTGGGTTCAATTTTCTACCCGAGAAAAGAATGGACTATTCTAGGTAAGTATGCATTTTCTTAGGATTTTACATTTCATAAAGTTTTAGTTTTGGTCTGTATGTGCAATCTACATTCAGAACATAAGCAGTTAAAGTGAGGAATTTTTAGTTTCAGTGTTCTACTTCATTTGCTAACAATTACAGAAAGAAAATATTTTGGACATTCTGGAATTTTTTTTTTAAATGTTACTCAAATATTTAATTAACTTCAATAAATGTTATTGAATCTTTATATTTACCAAGCCACTGAACTTATTTTACCAACAATGCCAAAGGCAGATTAGAGTTCAACACAATACATAGATCAAATATACACTGGGAAATTCATATATTGAGAAAGTACATGAATGTGCTGAAATCATTTTGAAATTTATACACAAAGAAATATTAAAATCAGTGTATTTATTTTATAAGACAATGTGTGATAGGTACTTCAAGGCACCTATTACATACCCATTCTCATTTTTTCCCCAATTGAACTCCAATATTTTTCAGGATGATAATCCAACAAGAAAAAATTATTCAAACTCCTAGATTCCCATGCTGTTAAATTCATATAAATGACCCATACCTGACCAAATAGATGTAAACTCAGTCTACTGGGTAGCACTTCCAAAAAGCTGTTTATATCTACAAAAAGTATCCAACTTGGTACTTTTTTTTTTTTTTTTTTTTTTGCCTTTTACGTCCTCCCTCTTTCCTTCCTTCTTAAAAATAGATACAGCAATTATCTTCCAAGCATAAGGCAACAAGCAACAGAGTACGGATACTGGAAAACAAAGACAAGACCACCATTGGAAACTGACTATATCATATCGGCTTTGTTCTCCTTTTTGTCTGAGGCTTCTTGATACATGAGAAAAATAGATCTCCATTTAGTTACATCTTAGCTGTATCTCTGTCATGTGAAGCTGAGCACTTTAATTATGCAGTTTTTTCATTTTCCAATTAAACACATGCTGATTAAATGACATATAAGTATTATAATATTAAAGTGATCTGTTTCTATTATGAATAAGGACAGTCAGATGACTGTCCACATATGGTACGCAAATTCAAGTAACACCGTATTTTAAAGCTCTCAGAGAAGTGGCATATGCTTGCTAGGAGGTGTCGTTTCTAAATATAGGTAGCAGTATTACCAAATCAGTGTAAATCACAGCTTTAGAGAAAAATAGAACTAGATATCTAATCACTATACAACTTGACCCTACAGATAAAGAGCAGTTCTTAGATCATCCAAATGTGGAAGGGCACTTACAGTAGGAGGAACAACATGTTCAAATATACAGACATAGAATTGTACCAATATGTTTAAAGAATGACAAATCATTTCATAATTGTCCTTACTAGTAATATATAAACTCTGAGCACAGTGGATATCTAGTAAATTGAGTACTCTTAGCACCTAGTACTGTGCCTGGTATATAGTAAGTGACCAAAATATTGGTCACTTACTCAATATGAAGAGAGTGGATAAATGCATTTATGAAAAATTGCATACAGTTTGGAGGTGGTAGGGGAAAGACAGGGAAAATATTAATTCTTGTTTAATTATTACTTTTTTTCTTGATTGTGTCTCTCACAACCAGGTTCTTATTCAACATGATGAGAATAATCATCTTAGGAAGGCTCTCTTTCTGTGAAAGATAAAGCTATATGCATAAATGCATCCAACATTAATGAATAAATGTAAATCGTAGGGGTTTACTAAACATAGTATCAACCACATTAGACATCATAGAATTAAAATAACAAATGCCAGGTAATAGCTACTTAATTCACTGAATTACATCACTAAGATTATAGTGTTCCATGCAATTTTTTTAATAGTTTGATAATAGAAATAAGAGATATAAATTCAAAATGTTTCAAAAAGAGGTTGCTTAATAAAGTCATATTTAAGAAATATATGTGAATAGCACTAGGTCAGATAAATTATTTAAACTAAATAACTTAGAGATTTGACTTTCTTAATTTATATAAATATTTCTTGCAAGATAACATATATTTTAAAAAATTAAATCTGTCTGTCTAGCCAATCTCCATTTCATCCTGAATTATAGCTTACTTTTACATAAAGTCATAAAAATTGTGTTCTTCCAATTTCTATTGGTAATCAACTGTGACATTAAATGGCATAAATCTTTGTTCAATTCATTTCCTGCTTCTTCAAAGAAATGAAAATAAAATACATCTAAAAATGGTGATTATAGCAAGCACAAGAGATTCTAACTTTTTTGCTAAGTTCTTAGAAGTTTTGATTTAAATTTAAACCTTCCCTGCCATTCATCTGTAGCAATAAAAGAAAAATTGCTTCATTCTTGAACTAAAAATGACAGTTTAAGACTTAAACTTTTTTATTATTTCAGATTAGTTTGAAAAGCATCATTCATAGTCCCATATTTTCTAGTTCAAAGCTTACACAATACAACTGAATACAGTAACCTAATCTAAGGGTACTGGGCAGCCAGAGAAAATGAGTCCAGACCAGTAACTCTCTTGAGACTAATTCATTCTTTGCATTGAGTGCATTTCTAGCACGATCATACCTAAAGTTTTTCTTACTTATAAAAGTTAAATTATGCATAATATCTATAATAGGGGAGATGATTTGTAGATTTGTGACTTACTGTGTAGAGTACTCTAGAATCTGAAAGATGTTTATGAGAAATTTTGGAGTATTTTTTAAAGCAAAATTTCAAAACATTAAAATTCTTAAAGTAGTATAATTAAATCTTCAACACATCAAATGTCCAAAATTATTAAAATTTCTTTTTTACACTGTTATTAAAATGTATTAACTACAGTTTTAAGGGGAATCTCAGAACTTATGTACCTTCCCTCTTACATGTTTCAATTAGTATTTTTTTAAAGGCAATTTGTTACAAAACCACTCTGCTCATATGACATACAGCCAACAAAAAAATATTTGGAATCATTAAATATTCAGTCCTCTAAGACAGTCACTAAAAAAATTTTAAAAAATAACAGATGTGTTAATGAAATTATTATTCTAAAAATGGAATAATAAAAAATGCTCAAATAAAACCAAACAGTTACAAGAATGGAAGACAAAATAGGAACCAATAAAAAAGATAACAAATAGAAAAGAGCAACACATATTTCAGATATTAACCCAATTGTGTCAAAACACTTTGAATATGAAAAATCTAAATGCACCAATTGAAGGGGAGATTGTGAGTGGACCAAAACAAAAACAAAACAAAACACAACTATATGTGGTCTATAAGTGTCTCAATTTAAATCAAGACACATATAGATTCAAAGTGAAATAGCTGGAGAAAAAATATACTATACTGACACTAACCAAAAGAAAGCAGGAGTAGCTATATTAATTTCAGACAAAACAAACTTCAAGCCATGGAAAAGTGATCAAGGAAGATGAAAGGCATTACACAATGGTAAAGTCAATTCGCTAAGACTTATAAATCTGAACATGGATGAGCCTAATACTGGAGCATCAAAATATGTGAAGCAAAAACCGACAGAATTCCAAGGAGAAAGAAATAAGTCCACTAACATATCCAAAACTTCAACACCTTTTCTCAGAAATGAACAAGTCCACCGTCAATCAACTGGATATATTTGACATCTAAGGACTATTTTATCCAACAATAGCAGAGTTCACATTCTTCTCAAGCTCACATGGAACATTCACCAAGACAGACCACATTCTGGGCCATAAAAGTATTGTGACAAATCTAAAGGAATAGAAGTCATACAATGTGTTCTCTCCATGTATTTTTGTATTTCCCAAAATACATGGAGATTAAACAACACACTTCTAAATAACATATGATTCAAAGAAGAAATTTCAATAGACATTTTTAAATATTTTGAACTAGATATAAATGAAAACAAAAATTATCAAAATTTGTGAGGTGCATGGAAACAGTGCTTAGAGAGAAGTTTATAGCACTGAATACACATATTAGGAAAGAAAAAAAAAACCTAAAATCAATAATGAATGCTTCTATCTTGAGAAACTGTTAAGAGCAAATTAAATCCAAAGTAAGAAGAAGAAAATAAATAAGAATCAGAGTAGAAATCAATGGAATTGAAATAAGTCAATAAGGAAAATCAACAAAGCCAAAAGGCAATTCTTTGAAAAGAACAATAAAGTCAGTAAGTTTTAGGGTATCTGGCTTACTCAGTTGGTTAAGCCTCCAACTCTTGACTTCAGCTCAGGTCATGATCTCAGAGTCCTGGGATTGAACCCCACCTTAGGCTCTGTGCTCAGCAGGAAGTCTGCTTGAGGATTCCCTCCCTCTCCTTCTGCCCTCCTCCACCCCCATTTTCACTCTCTCTCTCTCAAATAGATAAATAAACCTTAAAAAAATCAGTAAGTCTTTATTTATAGGCTCCCTGAAGAAAAAAAGAAAGGACACAAATTACTAATATTTGAAATGAAAGAAAGGACATAACTACAGATCCTATGGACACCAAAAGGATAATAAAGAATGTTATGAACAGCTATATCATCACAATTTTGATAACTTAGGTTAAACAGATTAATTCCTTGGTGAATACAATCAGCCTAAATCTACACAAGAATAAATAGACAATCTGAATAGGCCTATATCAATCAGAGAAATCAAATCAGTAATTAATAACTTTACATAACAGAAAGCACTAGGCCCAGATATGCTAACTGGTGAATTTACCATATATTTAATGAAAAAAATATGCCAATTCTCTACAATCTCTTTCAGAGGATAGAGACAGAAGGAATCCTTCCTAACTCATTCTATAAAGTCAGTATTACTCTAGCATCAAAACTAGAAAAAAGACATAAGAATAAATATTAGAGACCAATATGTCTTATAAACATAGATGTAAAAATCCTCCACAAAATATTAGCAAGTCAAATCCAATACACTATGAACAAATGGAATTTATCCCAGGTATGCAATGTTGGTTCAACATCCAAAAAATCAATTAATGTAATCCATCATATTAACAGGCAAAAGAAGAAAATCACATGATCATATCAATAGATGCAGAAAAAGCATTTCACAAAATTCAAAAACTATCCATGACAAAAACTCTTAACAAACTAGTATTAGAGGGCAACTTTCTCAACTTGATAAAAAAATTTAGAAAAACCTACAGCTAACATTTGCTCCATCCTAGTCTATTTCCTCATCTCCTATGCCCTTATATTAGTTCCCTCTCCCCCAAAAATGAAAGAAAGAAGAGAAAATTTCCTTCCCTCATCTTAAAAAGCTCCCATTTATACAATATCTTAGGGATCACTGGCTCCTACTTTAGATATCAGATTTTGTTTGGGCTCAGCTGCAATATCCTAGTAATGAACACTAGGTGGTATTGATGAAAAAGAAAAGACCATATTATATAATAAATATTATATATAATAAAATAACATAACAAATATGTTCATAATTTGGATTGGCTAAAAATGATATTTCAAATCAATGGAAAAATAAGTATGGGAAAAACTTGGTAGCCCTATGTTTAAAAAATAATGACAGGTATAAACTTTACTCTTTACATTAGAATTAATTTCAAGTGCAAGAAAAATTTGGTTCTAAGAATGAAACCATATATTTTGCATTACAATAAAATATTGATAAATTCCGATCCATAACAAAAGTTATTAAAGACCAAACATACATGCCACTCATTCCACATACAGAGTCTTTTTTTCTAATATGTAAAGGATTTCTAAATATTAATAGGAGAAAAATCAATAATAGAAGAATGACTACACGCTATAATGAGATTTCTCAGAGAAGAAAATACAAAGGAATTTTCAAGGATGAGAAATGTTCATTCTCAATCATAATAAATATACATTAAAATTATACTGACACCATTTTTTCTCTCTCAATATTGGTAAAGATTAAAAAGCTTGAGAACACGTTGTATTGACAAAGTTTAGGTGAAACAGACTCTCATTTACCCTATTGTGGGATGAGAAATAACAAAAAAAAATACAAAATAATCTAACTGTCTATCAGTAACAGAATGATTACATAAATTGTGGTGCTTAATGCAATAAAATTTTACGTACTTGTTTAAAAATACATAAGGAAGGTTTGAGCATAATGAAATAAAACAATTTCTAAACCATAATGTAAAGTAGTTAAGCTGTAGAATAGTGTTATAGTATGGTCAGTTGTGTGAAAGAAAAGGAGGAATATATATATATATATATATATATATATATATACACACATTTGGTTCTATAAACATAAAATATGTGTGGAAAGTAGCTATCAAAAATAATAGTATAGTTTGTATTCAAGGAAAGAAAGTACATAATTGGAGATCAGTTATGTCAAATGGAATTTTACACTGTTATTTTATATATTTAAAATTTGAACATGTATGTATTACATCAATAAAAATACTAGTAATATATTTACATGTTTCAAGGTTGATATTTGGAAAATGCAATATACTAGCAGTCATAAATGCCTTTGTCACGCAGGAAATACATTTATTCAAACTGGTATATTCATTTGCTTTTCTGTCTTCCTCTTCCGCATTTAAAGGATCTTTGTTATTATATCAAGTTCACCCACAAAATCCAGGATAATCTCCTGATTTTATGTTAGCTGATTAGCACTCTTAATTCCATTTACAACCATAATTCTCCTTTACCGTGTAACATAACATTTTCACAGGTTCTGTGAATTAAGATGCAGACATCTTGGTAGGGTCAACGTTCTGCCTCCCACAATAGGCAACTTCTGGGAAATATCTATTCTTTGCTAATGTGTAAAATGGACATACCACAACCTCAAGAACAACTTGGCCTTGAGCTCCTTCTGCTATTTGAAATTATGAATTACACTATATTAAACATTACAGGATTAGGAGTCAGAGAGGTGCTGCTACCAATCACAGGTAGGTCTGTCACCTTTCTGAGATGTGACCTTGAGATATTTCCTTCAATTTTCTTAGCTTTAATTACTTACACTCTAATATGGAAATAAAAATATACACCTCATGGATCTATTATGAGAATTGAGTGAAATAATGTATATAAAGCTAGACACACAGTAATGAAACTATTTCAATTTAATAACATGAATGAATCTTAAAACTTCATGTCAGATGAAAAATTATGGAATACATAAATTGCATAGAAGAACAATTCTTGGAAAAGCATATAAACACTTTCCTGTTACTGGAAATATTCTAAACCTTTTCTTTTTCAAGATTTATTTATTCATTTGAAAGAGGCAGAGAGAATGAGGGATGGAGTGGGGGGAGGGACAGAGGGAGAGAATCTTCAAGCAGACTCCACTGAGCATTGAGCCCATGCTGGGCTTGATCCCAAGACCCATGAGATCACAACCTGAGCCAAAGCCAAGTGTCAGACCCTTCACCAATTGAGCCACTCAGGTGCCCCCAAAATATTCTAATTTTTAAGTCAGGGAATGAACTCACAAATGATTAATTTATAGTTTTATTATGATACATCTAAACTTATAGACTATCAACATCTATCTATCCTTCTGTGTTTACCAAATGCTATATAAGATTTTTTAGAAGATTTTTATTTTATTTTTTTTTAAGATTTTATTTATTTTTTCATGAGAGACACACAGAGAATGGCAGAGACACAGGCAGAGGGAGAAGCAGTCTCCCTGCAGGGAGTCTGATTCAGGACTCAATCTCAGGACCCCAGGATCATGCCCTGAGCCGAAGGCAGATGCTTAACCACTGAGCCACCCAGGTATTCCAGAAATTTTAATTTACTAGACTATCAACACCTATGTATCCTTCTATGTTTACCAAATGCTATATAAAAAAAAAAAATAGTAGAAGTTTTTAAAAATTCAAGTACAATGATTTGAATGAATAATTATAAAGTGGTAGTGGAAAAATGTTCATTTATTATGCAAAAATAATCACTATACCATCTTCTTAATACATAAATTATCCTATTATTTAAATATAATGAAAAGAAGATTCCTCTGATATAATAGTAATAGGAAATTGGAAAAAGGCAAATAGTCTCAGAGAAATGTTGATTCCATTTATTTAAATCTTTTCAATTAAAGCATTTTTCATTAAATTATCAATACTTCTCTTGATCCTAATTTCCTCTTTTGGATTAGATCCTACAGTCCAGTTCACTCTGGTAAATTTTATTGAGTTTACCCTATAGTAAATCCTTGTGAGTGAACTCAGCATACACTTCAAATGAGGAAAAGAAAAATGAACCTGAAGAAAATTGACCTGCATCCTTCAATTGACTTTGAAACAACCACAGAGCATTTTAAAAATCAAGTTTAGAACTATTTATCCCAGTGAGAAACCTAGAAAGAAAATGCTCTTTACACTAAAAGAAAAAAAAAAAAAAAAAGGCTGGCTCCAAAGAAACATACAGATTAAAAGCTTTTTATCAATAAAAAAAGATCTAATTACTATTGTCAGGATCATCTTTTATTGTAGCACCTCAACACTCAAGAGAGGATACCATCTGGGCGGATTTCAGTCAGATGGTGAAGGTAACCTACCAGAAATGTCAGCAATAAAAACTGCTTTCTCAAATGTTTCTGATTAAATACTCTAGCATAAATTCACTCAGAGATGTTAGGGAAACCACTGAAGTTCATTTGTTAATCCTTAAAAAATTTCATCCGGAAATCCACAAATTGTTTGAAGTCTTCTATAATCTGATTCATGTTATACACCCTTAATTGAACTATAATTTTCTTTTTCAGTGATGTAATTAAATCAGAGTGACTCAATTTTCTATGATTATTGAAAGAGCATGTGGCGTTAGTTCCTCCTTCCTTTTTATAAGGTGGTTTGTCAATGAACTGAAATCTATGGGACTGGGTTAAGACGCCTAAATAGATGCACCTTCCAAATAAAAATATTTTGTGGGATAAATCGATTGTCCTTGATAAATCTTTCAATAACATTAAAATACTCTAAGATAGTTCTATCATATGAAGTTTACTGCTATTATTACCAATGTCAAAATTACATCTCCTTTTCTTCCGGAATCAGAATTTGATTTGAAAGTATGTCAGTGATGGGCACTTGGGTGGTTCAGCTGGTTAAGCATCCAACGTTTGATTTTGACTCAGGTCATGATCTCCGGGTTATGAGGTTGAGCCTCGTGTCAGGCCCCGTGCTGGCCATGGAGCTTACTTAATATTCTCTCTCTCTCTCTCTCCCCCTCTATCCCTCTCCATTCTCTCTCTCATTCTCTCTGTCTCAAAAAAAAAAAAAAAAAAAAAAAAGAAAGAAAAAGAAAAACAAAACAAAACAAAGCAAAACAAAAGAAACTATGCCAGTGAAGATTTGTAAACTCAAATTGGGATTCAAATAAGATTTGTGAACATGCAGAAATGCCTACCAGATATCTTTAGCAATAATGTTCTAATCTAACTCATGTGCCCTGAAAAGATGACAGACTTTCCCCTTTTCAGTCCATTTGGGAAAGACCATTTTTCAAATTTTGTCTTCTTATTTTCTATTGAAAAAAAGTTCCATACCTATCCATATTAATACATTGTTGTTTGAAAAGATGAACTTTTCCTAAATTGAATTATCTTCTCATTGAACTTGATTGTGGTCCTTAAGGTGTGTTCATCAAGAGAAATAACCTAAACACAGATTCTAAAAATTATCTCCATACGAAATCATTTATTACCTTTCTTAAACAAAAATTGCAATGGTCAGTCTGGCTCTTTTAGCTTCTTTATTTATTATTATTATTATTAATAATAGGGGGGAGAGAGGGGAACGAGGGAGAGTGGCAGAGAGAAATGGAAAGAGAGAATCTCAAGCAGGCTCCATGCTCAGGGAAGAGCCCAATGCAGGGCTCAAGCTCACAACCCTGAGAACATGACCTGAGCCGAAATCAAGAGTCGGATGCTCAACTGAGTCACTCAGGTGCCCCTCCTTTACTCTTATTCAGCCATTTCCTCTTCCTTTTGCCTTCATGTGGGGTTTCATCATGTCCTTGGATCAACTGTGTTCTTAGTACATGTAAGGAGATCTTTTTGATATTGACCAGGCCTAAGATATAAAAATTAATATAAGTCATCTCTTAATACCAGGAAGCAGACTTTTGCCTTGCCCTTACCTAGTACAAACCTGGGAAACAGGGTCCTCACCATACCAGTCCTGCCCTAAAACTCCATCTGTAGCCAGACGTCCATTCCTTGCCCATTTCTTCCTAGAATTAGATGCTCTTGGCACTGCGTGTACCTCCTGCTCATAAGCTGTTTTGTCTTTATTGTGCTTTTTTGCCTTCTGGGACATATACCTGTTCCTCCTTATTAAAAACCCTAACATATCAACTGTTGGTATGAATCACCAAGTCATCAGTCATATCCCTCTGGATATCAGTAGCTAACTGGCTCACCCTAGTAAACATCACCATTTTCTTAATACCTGACTCCACTTACCTGACCTATCCCAGCCCTTACAGAGCTTTAAAACACATTTCTAAAAAACACTGAATCAAGTATTTTTATTGAACTCTCCAGATAATGACTAATTTTTCCATTTTAATATTCAAATTTACCAATGACAACATGGATGTAGAATGTACATTAAGGGATGGGTTTCATCCAACATTTATTTAGAAATACTTAATGAATATCACCATGTACTAGCTATGAGAGTTAGACAAGAGATGTGACAATGTCCCTGCTTTTAGGGAAATTTGTATAGTAATACAGATAATATGCTATCAAAGTAAATGAACATATGTGGAATTTAAGAAACAAAGCAAATGAATATAGTGGGGAAAGAGAGAAGCAAACCATAAAACATAACTCTGACTATAGAGAATAAACTAAGCTTTGCTGGAGGGGAAGTAGGTGGGGAATGTGCTGAATGGGTGATGGGTATTAAGGAGGGCATTTGTTGTGATGAGCACTGGGTGTGTGATGTAAGTGATGAATCACTAAATTTTACTCCTAAAACTAATATTATGCTATATGTTAACTAACTGGAATTTAAATAAAAACTTCAAACTGCAAAAAAAAAAAACCTTTAAGTGCACGATTCTTAAGAAAAAATAAATTAACATGATGTTCTTTGAGTAATTAAAAATTATTTTTATGAAAGTAAAAATTTTTATGATTATTATGAAATAGTAAATCAGAGAAATATGAGAGTAACCGTTAAATATTAGCAATCAACAAAGGCCTGAATGATGAGAAGTCACTAGCTCCAGGACAATTTAGGAAGAGTGTTCTAAGAGAAAGAATAGCAGATGCAACATTTTATTTTTTATTTATTTATTTATTTTTTTAATTATTTTTTTTTAAAGATTTTATTTATTCATGAGACACACAGAGAGAGAGAGGGGTGGGGGGGATGCAGAGACACAGGCAGAGGGAGAAGCAGGCTCCATGCAGGAAGCCCGACGTGGGACTCGATCCCAGGTCTCCAGGATCACGCCCTGGGCCAAAGGCAGGCGCCAAACCGCTGAGCCATCCAGGGGTCCCCAGATGCAACATTTTAGAAGGGAAATTTAAAAAGTTAGGTCACAGGGTGCCTGGGTGGCATAGTCAGTTGAGCATCTGACTCTTGGTTTCAGCTCAGGTTGGTCTCAGGGTCCTGAGATCAAGCCCTTTGTTGGGCTCCATGCTAGTGTGGAGTCTGCTTGAGTTTCTCTCTCTTTCTCCTTCTGTTTCCACCCCACCCCCCAAATAAATAAATCAATCGTTAAAAAAGTTAGATCCCATGTTACATGAAAAAGTTATATTTTAGAATGAGGATATTGACATTAAAATAGATTCTTTGATAGAGCATAAACCTGGAAAAGAGCATAAGGTTACATTAATATGAAATATCATTAATAACACTAAATATACTTTCTTCTAATAACAGCAAAGAAATGTAGAAATTTATAGACTCGATCAGAATAATTATTGTTCTCCAGATTATATTCAGACTTCTAAAGGTCCTTGGAAAAAGTTTATTGCTGTTATTGTTGTTTTTCATTTATGTTTTCTCTCTTTTTACTCTATAATGAATTCTTTCCAGAAAAGTGTGCGCAACTCCTCCGAAGCATAGGCTGGGATAGTATAGTATAGATGGAATAGGCTTCCATTTCAACGATTCCACATTGCGGTTTCTTGCATGAAGGTAAACATGACTAAAGAGAAAGCATCTGATCCAAACTATAGAGGCCTTCTGTTTTCTTTGATCCAAATAACCACAAAAGTGTGGAAAGAAATGACTTAAGTTTGCAGTGATGAAACACAGTCTTCATCTGTCAACTCTCACTTACTACCTTGAAGCTATCATACACTTATACCAATGAACAAGATATTCCAATATGGACTTGAAAGGTCCCTGAGAAAAACGTTTAAATCTAAACTGAACACTAGGTAATGGGGAAAAGAGTTGTAAACTGTGGTGGCAGCTAGAATGTTTTAAAATACGGACTGTGAACAACAAATTGTTCTTTGTCTTTGATCATGGTTAACTTAAATTTAGGAATAGCATTAAAAGGCGTTATACTAGTTTTTAGCACAATGGGTTAGGTGAACAAATCTAAGTTCAATTTCAGTGGTGGGACACCTGGGTGGCTCAGCGGTTGAGCATCTGCCTTTGGCTCAGGGCGTGATCCTGGAGTCCTGGGATCGAGTCCCACATGGGGTTCCTTGCAGGGAGCCTGCTTCCCCCTCTGCCTGTTTCTCTGCCTCTCTCTCGGTGTCTTTCATAAATAAATGAATGAAATCTTTTTAAAAAATTTCAACCTTTGCCACTTCTATCTTTCTAACCATCTATCATATTTCATTCTACTGTAAATGCTGATCATTCTACTGTAAATGCTGATCATGACCAAGAAAATCAAATTTAAACCTTTTATTTCACAAATGAGAAGAATCTAATGACTGGACCAAGGTCACAGACCTAGTGCAAAGATGGCAATCCATAACCTTATTTGCCCTGTCCAAGTCTATCAAACAAAATGATGACTGCCCCCATTAATCCATCAAGAACATGCTAGGAAATAAATATTTTTCTATTACTTCATTTCTTTTTTGATACCACTTTTAAAAGATCTGCCTTAATGATGACTGATTATAAAACAAGAGTCCTCTTTTTAATATTATCACTATTCTCTGGGAATTGGGAGAACTGTTATTTCATCAACTTTAAAATGAGTTGTTCCTTAGCAACCTCCAAAGATAAAACTAAGGTTTGGGCTCGATATGTATAGATGTATGTATTTGCTTTTTTGTTATAATTATGAACGTATGGCTTAAACCTATTTTATTCATTTTAGCTCTTGGGTTATTTTCAGGAGTTTACAAATTGCTATCATAGTTTATCCTCATTGGCACCTGAGTTCTTTTGTCATAATTTAGTAATTTAAGAGCTTTCCTGCTTCATTGTATGACAAGATATTCTAAGTTCTCTCTCAGTAGGTCAGCCCAGACACTTAATCAACCTTTTCTTCAAAGTGTCCTATTTTTATTTAGTGAAAAATACTATTTAAAGCCCACAATTTATTTGCCATAATGTGCTCATTGCTACTGTGGTCATTGTTTCCAGGCTTTTTAGTAATGAAAGCTAGGAAATATGTGCTTTTGTTAAAAAATAGTTTGGGACGCCTGGGTGGCTCAGTGGTTGAGCATCTGCCTTCAGCTCAGGTTGTGATCCTGGGGTCCTGGGATCGAGTCCTGCATCAGACTTCCCACAGGGAGCCTGCTTCTCCCTCTGCCTGTGTCTCTGCCTCTCTCTGTGTGTCTCTCATGAATAAATAAATAAAATCTTTAAAAATATATAAAAATATATATAGTTTGAGTTAACAACCATTCAAATTTTATAACAGGACTTCAGTATTTTGACATAGTGTGTATATTTTTTTAAAATTATACTTGATATCATAGTTTTCAACCATTTAAATATCCCTTTGACAGTTTTATAAAAACTGTTTAGTGTTTACTTATCCTGCCTCATTATAGAACTTAAAACTACTACCCACATTGGAAGTTAAATTCTTCCTACCACTGCATGTACTATAAGAAATGCCTTAAAAATCCCATGTGCTCACTTCTTATTAGGGAATAGCTGGAAAATTCCCTAAGGTATGCCTAAGAGTGCTTATTGTAACAAATTCTAGTAAATCTTAATAGTTAAATCAGAGAGCTTGGATCTAGTCCAGCAGAATGCTTTCACTGAGGATTTTACTAAGTCTTCTTGGAATATCCTGGGTTGAAAATACTATGATTCCAGGACAGATGGAGTATTACCCAGAATATCTTAGTTGTACCTTGTATCCCAATTACTTCATTTCCAATATGAAACAGCTTTTTCTGATATGGTTTACCTGAGGTTGTAGCCATGGAGCCATATGCATATGAAGAAATTTATTTATGAAACTTGTCGCTAAAATAATATCTTCTATTTTTTATTCTTTGCTCTATAGAACACTTACACAGAGAGAGAAAGAGGATGGGGAAAACTGAAGGAGAGGGAGCTCTCCTAGAAAGTATGGAAAATTAAATGTGTAAGAGACTTAAGTGATTATACAGTTGAGGGTTTCTAATGCCTTATTATACATAGAAGCACCCAAGGAGCTTACTAAATAAAAATCTATGCCTGGATTATACTTCATAGACTATCTGATTTATTTTATTTGGAGTAAGGTAGGGTATTTTTTAATGTTCTTCAGATAAATCTAATGTGTATCCAGAGCTGAGAACCAATGATGCTCTCACTCCAAGCTCCTCATAAGATAATTTAAGCCAAAAGAAGTATCATGTGAAGAACATACATCTGGTTAATAAGAGCCAGCTTTATGCACAGACCCATAAATATATATTTTGGGCCTGTGTAGCATATCACCTTTTACTGTTTTTTCAGTTTCTTTGCTGGTTAAGCTACTTTTTTGTTGTTGTTGTTCCTTTTGTATTATTGCTCATGTACAGTCATCATGTGTGCTAGATATCCATGCAAAAAGTAAGCAAACATTTCCAGTAGGAAACAATGGACTGAACTTGGTGACAGTTTTTTGGCTGATATCCACTGGCAGCACTTCCTACCAGGCTCTGTGTTGGCAAGGTTGAGCATGGAGCAGCTTCAGAGATAACCAGCTTCTACTAAGCGGGCTGCTCCCTACAATTTACACTGTAGGTGCATCATATTGATAAGAGGCTTTATACTTCTCAGTCTTCTTTGCATCTCCTAGAAATATATTAGCTTCTGTTAACTTACTGCAAGTAGTAATAGCCAAAGTAAATGACAATCTGCAAGAAATTATGGCATTTTCTGGAGGGATTTTCACAGCTTACAAGAGCAAAAAATAGCCTAAATGTGCTCATTTCTTATGAGCTTTTTTGGTCTTTTTTATTCTTTCCTGCCCTACTTAAATACTTGAATACTGGATGTTATAAAGCACAAGGCATATATTTGTCATCTTGCTAAACTGAAATATATATGCTACAATCTACTGAAATACTTTTTACTCAGAAGTTATTTAATTTCACCAAACCTTTATCCTGATTGTTTTCCAGAATTATCCAGAGAATTATTAAACATATTATGTCTAACTGAATCACCATAGCTTAAGTCCATGACTATGATTTTCATTTAATTGGAATAAAGAGCTGGGAAGTCTCTTTTTTAAGACCAGAAGTGGTGTTTTCATTAAATATTATGGTCTGGGAACAACAAAATTTCAATTTTATGGATAATTACATTAAAAATGATTATGACTTGAGATCAGTTTGTATAATAGGCAAGATAAACCATTTACTAAAACCAAGGTTATAATTTCTACCAAACTGAAGGTTTATCTCAATCTTTTCTAGAAATCCCTGTGCTCTAGTGCAATAGTTCTTATAAACTATAATTACCTCTAAATCTCCTGAGGATTGTAAAGTCTTCTAATTTAGTACTTAAGATTTACTCTCTAATCAACTTTCAAATATACAATACAGTTTTGTTAACCATAGTCACCATACTGTACATTACACTTCCAGGACTTACTTATTTTATAACTAAAGTTTGTACTTTTTGACCGCCTTCATCCATTTCACTTAACACCTACCCCCATCTGGCAACTACTAATCTGCTCTTTGTATCTTTGAATTTTTTGGTTTGTTTTTCAGATTCCACATACAAGTGAAATCTTAGAGTATTTGTCTTTTTCTGTCTGAGATGGATCTTTCTCTGCCATGGTTTTTTAAAAGATAGGAAATAGCCTGCAGTAACTTTTCCTCCTTCACTTTTATAATTAGAATATTTTCTATGTTATAATAATCTATAAATTTGCTAACTGAAATCAAAGGGTTTATGTCAATATTTTATATGCATTTACAGTACATTAAAAAAGTTCAGGCCATATCTATCTATCTATCTATCTATCTATCTATCTATCATCTATCTATAATTCAGGTACAAAAGATTAATCTACACTACTTTTCCTGTTAAGAAAGTGAAAATATTTGAAACCATTTTTTCATGACTATAAACCAGTATCTCTCCAAAACCATATCTATTTTCCCAAATCAGTACTGTTTCAGTGCATCTTAACCTCTCAAGATGTTTCTAGAAACAAATTATGTGCCAGAGAGTAGAATAATAAGAGATTTAAGTTTCTTTTCTCTAACATCCACCTCCCTATCTTCATCTTTCCCTCCTCCTTCTCCTCCTACACACACACACACACACACACACACTTTGAACATACATGGCTTGCTTCCTAGCTAAAGTTTCTGTTTACTTTAACTTCATCTTTTCCTAAATAACTCTTCAATGTTTTAAAAGATGGGTATTTGAAAATGATTGAAATTCCCTGGGGAAAGAAAGTTGTGCCAAATCTATTGTGGATGATGCTCTAGCTAATTATAAAGTATATCCAGTGAGGAAACTAGTAACAGCAAACATGTTCCAATGGTCTCATGAAAACATGTGATTATAAATTTAAGTCAAAAAAAGAAAACGACTCAATCCATATGCCAAGTCCTTTATATAACACATAAATTCTAGAGAAGTAATTAGATTCTATGTTTTCTAATAAATAAAAAGAACATTACACTTGAGATTATGCTCCAACTACATTTAGTTGGATCTAATTAGAGTAATGATCATCTATCAATGTGAAACTAAGAACTTTTTTATTAGATTAACAGGTTTATTTTCCAAACAAATAATACTGTGAGATTTCCTACAAACCAATATTATCTGTACCAATAAACCCCAAAGAAATTGATTTCCTAAAATAATGTTAAGTATCTTCTAGTTTACTTGAAAAAATAAATTATGAATGTATTTGCTATATTGGGAAAATCAAAAGAAAGAGAGAGAACAAAGAAAGTTATTCACATGTTTAATCTCTGAAAATATCTGCCAAATTTTTATAATGTGACATACTCTGCTTGACTGAAATAAAAAATTTCAGGCTTCAGGTCTTAGGCTCCTCTATAGTGCAAAGTGTTAGGATTTATAATTTGCTAATGATAATCATGAATTTAAAAATAATCAATATATCTCGGGATCCCTGGGTGGCACAGCGGTTTGGCGCCTGCCTTTGGCCCAGGGCGCGATCCTGGAGACCCGGGATCGAATCCCACGTTGGGCTCCCGGTGCATGGAGCCTGCTTCTCCCTCTGCCTGTGTCTCTGCCTCTCTCTCTCTCTCTGTGACTATCATAAATAAATAAAAATCTTTAAAAAAATAAAATAAAAACTTATTTAAAAAAATAATAATCAATATATCTCAATAACTGTTACTTCAGCCTATCTTAATAAGTGAAGATATAATCCTTGTTTTAAAAAATAGATTTTTTTTCAGACCCATGGAAGTTTCTTGTCCAAATATATTAAAATGAAGAGATCTTTTTTTGTTTTGTTTTGTTTTTCCTCAATGGCAGAATGGTGGCTCCATTCTGCACTCTCATAGCATGAGATACATACTGATTTGCAGTGAATAGGAACTTGAAAGACTAAACACAAGGTAAATGAGAGAGATATACTTGTTTTACTAAAAATCTTCATTTTGAATAATTATCAAGAGTTTCACATTTAAGAACAGAATATATATGGAATGAGATTGCTTAAAACATTTAATATTTGAAAGTCATTATCTTTTATCACAAAAAATGAATGCAAATAATATGATACAAAATAAAATCATAAGCAGACAAAAGACTTTTGTATCTTGATCATCATTGTACTTTTTTTCAGTTTTCCTTATTTTTTATTATTTTGTGACAAGGAAAACTGTCACAAAATATGCTAACAGTACAAATGCAGGACAGAAAAGAACACTATATTCCAAGTAAGTAACTATGAACAAAAGAAGGTATTTACTTGGCTTTTTAAAGCTTCTGACTCACAATGGTAAGAATTATAGAGCCATAAACAAAAATTGAGAAGTATTTTGTTAAAACACACACACACATACACCATAACAACAAAATCTAGTGTAGTTATCCATGATACTAACTTCAATAATATATTTTTATTGGAATATACCTTTGAGCTAATACAATTTAATATTTGAAATAGGTTCTGATATGCCTGGGTGGCTCAGTTGGTTAAGTGTTTGCCTTCAGCTCAGGTCATGCTCCCAGGGCTCCCTGTTCAGTAGGAAGCTTGCCTCTCCTTCCTCTGGCTCCTTTCTCCCTGATGCTCATGTGCGCTCTCTCTCTCTCTCTCTCTCTCAAGTAAATGAATAAAATCTTTAAAAAAAATAGATTCCATTTATAATAATAAAGCATTGTAAAAGTACTGTGGAGTTTAAAACAAAATAACTATCTGATCTCTACTTTTTATTTGATATATAAAATGAAATAGAAAGGGTGAACTGGATATGTTATTGTGTTCATGGATATTCAACTCATGTTTGCTATCCACAGGGGAATTGAAACTATAAGGTAAGGAGAATAATTCTTAAGCTACAGTGCTAGCATTACGCATCTAAATTAGTGTTTCCTCTTTCAAAATAGTCATCTTGCTTTTCCAAAATATTTTTAATTATTCTATTAAAATTGTCTTCTGTGCCATAAAAACATTCTATGAATAGACTGAAAAACAGAAAAACTTTCCTTTGAGCCTGAACTGAATTTTATGATAATAGTTGAACATAATGAAGATAATGCTAAGCTCAAGCTCAGCATTATCAATGAGGGCCAAAGATTAGATGAAAATTTTTATTTTTAAAAAATTTAAAAAATTTTTTATTTTTATTTTAAGATTTATTTATTTATTTTAGAGCAAGAGGGGTAGTGCAAGTTGGTGTATGGGCAGAAAGAGATGGAAAAAGAGAATCTCCAACAGACTCCTACTGAGTGGGAAGCCTGAGGTAGGGCTCTATCCCCTGACCTTGAGATCATGACCTGAGCCAAAGCCAAGAGTGGAGGCTTAACCAAGTGAGCCACTCAGGTGATCCAAGGCTGAGGAATTTTTAAATGTGGAGTAGAAACTATTTTTAAAGGTACTTTCAAAAGTGTTAGGAAACTTTCATCAGAGGAAGCACTACAAGAATATAAAATTGCTTCCCAAATATCTCCCCTAGTGGATATTACCAATGGAGATATAAATGTTTGGGACATCATATTTTAAAAGTGGGGACCATTGTGTCGTTAAGAATCCCATAGAAGTATATGCATTTAGAATAACTAACACTTTAATTTCTCTTGGAGAGGTCAGAACTAACTTTTAATGCAAAATATTAAAGATGGCAAAAATGGAGTTAGACAATTATGACTAGCCTTACTACCTACCTCCTAATATTTCTTCTCAGGACAATATAAAACAATGGAATAGAGGAGTAATTCTATGTGGAAAATATATTCTCAGTGTGTATTGAAGAAAGAGAATAACACATTTCAAATTAACACTGAGCAAAAAAGAGAAAAGAACACCAAATCTTGGCCTCAACTTTTTTGGTTCACAAATTTGGCATTTCTCCTAAGTAAAATTCAGCACTGGTCCCTGAATAAGGGGGGGGGGGCGCAGGGAGAGACAGAAGAAAAAGGCAGGCCACCTCAGATTTGGTAGGTGGCAGGTTTAGTAAGCAAAGAAACTTACAAAGCTTGTCTTGGACAGAAGCAAGATAGTAGATCTCTACTGTCTACACCTACCCACCTGAATCTTAAAAAGTTATATGGAGGCCTTACTGTCATTCAAACACTTATATCCAGACAGTCTCAACAACATCTTGCTCTCTCAAGGCTCCCATCACCTGAATCAGTTCACGAGTCAAGTGGTGGTCATGTCTTTTCCATGCCTTCTCCAATGCAACCTCATGCTGTCACAAGCTTTTATCCATCAACGGTATAGGGAAAAAAGTAGGGGAGAGAGGCAGATGAGAAATGATATGGAAAGGGCCCAAGTGTGATTAGCCACTGCCACCAGAAAGATTAAGTCCGCTCTCAATCTGAAAATACTAAATATGTATCCATGCACATTAGAATATCGGCTATAAGAAATAAACCTCAAACTGCTGTTAATTCAAAGGGGGTAGTTATAGGATTTAAAGAGAAGGGGCATAATTTAAAGAGCCAGATCCAAGTTAAAGGTTAGTCTTCGAGATTCTAGGGAGGAAAAAGACAAAAAGAAAGAGAGAAGCATCCTTTCGAATTGGAATAGGAAAACAACAGGAAGAAATAGAGATAAATTTTAAGATTCTTCAAGATCAAATAAATCCATAAAATAAGATTTACAACCAAAACCATACCACCACCAAAACAAACAAACAAACAAACAAAAAAACCACTAATATATCCGACTTGCTAGTCTGACAGAAAGGTACCTGTCATTAAACTAAAAATTTGTGAAATGCTTGGAAATGTTGAAAATGAACATTAGGACAATAAATTCATACAAAGTAATTGCATAAATTTAGCAAACAAAATTTCATACAATTAAGGAATTTCACAGTTTCAACTGAGGAAAATCCACACCCCTCACCAAAAATCAATAAATGAATAAAAATCCAAGAAATAGGAAAATTGTAAGTCAAAAGTACAAAGAGAATTAAGTGTACTTGAGCAAGCACTTAATGTCATGAGATCACCTTGCATCAGAAATTTGCAAATTACAAAGAAAAATGGACAAAAATCCAGAAGAAAGGAAATGGTTAGAATGAACTCAGCAAAGAATTATAAAAAAGACAAAATTGGCTTAGAAATAAATAATAAATTAGAAGACACCCAAAGTAGAAAAGACACAAATGATATTTTAATAAAGGGCATCATCCCCCACCCCCAGAAAACCTAGGAAACAAAGTGACATAACTAAGTAAAAATGATCAGAAAAAAAGGAGTGGAAATGGAAGTGAAGTAGTATTAGAAGTAGTGCACATGCATGGAAGAATTATATTTTTTAGTATTATATTATATTTATAGTATTAGAGTCCCTTGAAGAAGGAAAATAAAACAATGGAATATAGTTTTTAATATAAACTTATAATCTAAGAAAACTAATAACAGAAAAGACCTGAATCTACCACTAAAGTTTCACTGGGTACCTAAAAAAATTAACCTAAAATGATCAACTCTGAGACTTTTCAGAGTAAAACTTTGATTTCAAAGGTAAAGAATAATTCTTCTAAACCTGCAGGAAAAGAGTTGAAATCATTAACAAAAGCAAAATATTTTGTAAGCCTTTCAACTCATGAGATTTCTTGCTTCAATACCAAAATGGAAAGGGCTTAAAATCATCTCTCCAGTATTCACAATAAGAAAAAAAGCTTAATAAACTTAAAATTAATGGCTGTTCTTAAACCCAACAAAGAACTGAAGTTTCAGGACAAAATATCATGCCCACAAATGGAGAGAGAGGCAAATCTAGAAAGAAACAGGCACAATCTTCTTACTTGGAACAAAAGGTGATGGAGTCATAAATTGGTTGGAACACCTAAATAGTAATTTCAATAAATCACTAGTGTCTCAGAGTAGATTAGTGTAACAATGAGAGACTTCAATGAGTCACATATGGGAACTTCCATAGTTTTGTGTGTGTTAAGAATCCTCATGAAGTTCTAATGGTAAAGATCATAAAGATCTTCTCCTTGTTCTGACCCCCGTGTCAACAGAAATTCAGGATGTCAACAGTGGATTATAGCTGAAAGTTTTTAAAATAATGACTTTCTGAGGAAGAATACTTTGTGGAACCCAAAGTTGACAGTGAATGCAAAAATAAATATACTACAAGAATTCAAACCTATAGTATGGCATTCCCAGCTACAGCAAGGATTAAACACAACTCAAATACTATCCAGATATACAAAGTTCCTATTACCCAGTATAACGTGGTTTTCAACAAAAATCACAAGGCATGCTAAAAGGCATGGAAAAACAGTCTGAAGAGAAAAAGCAAGCATCAGTACCAGATTCAGATTTGATACAGACATTGAATTTACCAGAAGGAAATTTCATACCACAATGATTAATATGCTAAGGATTCTAAAGGAAAACTAGGGATGCCTGGGTGGCTCAGTGGCTGAGCATCTGCCTTTGGCTTAGGGCTTGATCTGGGGTCCAGGGTATTAATCCTGTATCAGGCATCCTGCCAGAAGCCTGCTTCTTACTCTGCCTATGTCTCTGCCTCCCTCTCTGTCTCTCATGAATAAATAAATAAATAAATAAATAAATAAATAAATAAATAAATAATTCTTAAAAAAAAGGAAAAGCTAGACAACTTGAAAAACCAATAGGTAACTTGAGCAGAGACATAAAAACTACTATTCACACTATTATATTCATACTATTAATAGTAATAAAAAAGAACAATCACTCAAATCATGCAAATGTCTGAATATTGGATCCATATTGCTAAATGAGAGCACTAATCTGAAAATGCCATATACTGTTTGATTCCAGTTATACGATATTCTAGAAAAAGAAAAACTGTAGAGATGGTAAACAGATCTGTTGTTGCCACTAGTATGGGAGAAGAAGAAAGAAACTGAACAGGTATGGTTCAGATTTTTTGGTTTTGTTTTTTGTTTTTAGTGTGATGAAACGCTTTTCTCTGAAACTGTAGTGGTAGATACATGACACTATACATTAGTCAAGACACATAGAAAGTTAAACCACCAAGAATGAACCTTAACTTACACAAAATTTTTTAAAGAATAATTTAGGAGGGATCCCTGGGTGGCGCAGCGGTTTGGCGCCTGCCTTTGGCCCAGGGCGCGATCCTGGAGACCCGGGATCGAATCCCACGTCGGGCTCCCGGTGCATGGAGCCTGCTTCTCCCTCTGCCTGTGTCTCTGCGCCTCTCTCTCTCTGTGTGACTGTCATAAATAAATAAAAATTAAAAAAAAATTAAAAAAAAGAAGAATTTAGGAGCTTATAAGATCCTAGGATAAAATGCAGATTATGACAATATAACTGTATTACATTTATAATGTGAAACAGCTTCATGTTCATATGTATTACACTTGTATGTGAAACAGCCTCACTGAGAGATAAGGGGGAAATCACTAATGTACATAACTTTGTAAGTTAAAAGGAGTCTGTAAGACTAAAGGCAAAATAAACCGTGCATAAGCACTGTTCTCTGCTTGATAAAATTGTTTTCCATATAGATACAGGTTAACAATTTTGTTATTGATCTTCGCAATTAAGTGTATATGGACTATAGTTTATGTTGATAGCCAAGTCTGTTACTGTTGGAATGAGAATTTACAGATAAGCAGAGGGAAGATGGTAGAATTATCCTCATTGTAATGGATATAATGGGAAACAATATTATGAACTGATGTTTAGCTTAATATAGATACAGTTAGTTACATACATAAATGTTTATAGATGTGTGTATGCATATGAGTTAGTAGTTAGTATAAACACACACACACACACACACACACACACACACACACATTTCCTCTATCACTTGAGACAACCTACAAGCCATGACAATACTTGGGATTGAAGGAGTATACCTAGCAGATCTTGGTTTCTATTACTTCTCTCCAATTAAAGGAACAAGCTACTTTTGGGAAATGACTGATTCTAGGACTGGGCAGGAACTATACAGGATAAGTCTGCAGCATCTCATGCTTAAAGCAAGCAAACATACAAAGAAACCTTAAAATGATGGTGATATGTCAAAAGGAGACAAAAAGAGTTAACAAAGAACTAAGAGTATTTCAAGCAACAAAATAAATAAAATAGTATTGGAATATACTCCAAAGTATATAATCCACTCCCATGAATCTTTACAAATATATATAAAAGATTGACTATATAAATGTAGGAAAATAGATGAATCTATGCAGAATGATTACAAATAATTTATGTAGGTAGTCTCCCTATGAAATGGAGCTTTACTCCCCACTTCTTAAGTGTGGACTGCAAATAGTCCACTTCTTAAGTGTGGATTGCAAATAGTGAGTTCTTCAAAGGATACAGTATGGACGGTAAAAAAAAATCCCCCCAAAATAGTTACTTTATGATAGAAAAGCCTGATAAACACCACCTCAGACCACTGATTAAGTTTCATATTACCAGGATACATCATGCTAATAGTAACTGTGATATGATATGCTGAAATCAGTATTTTACCTCTGTGGTGTTCCTCCTAAAAACACCCATAGTCTGAGCATGGAGAAAATATCAGAAAAATCTAAAATCTAGAGCTGTTAAATCACAGAAAACAAAGAAAGTATGAGAAACTTTTAAGAGCCAAGAAAAGCCTTAGTGATAGAACTACTAAGTGTGATGTGATATCTTGAATGGCATTCTGAACAGTAAAAGGACATTAGATAAAAACTAAGAAATGTGAATAATATATGAACTTTAGTTTATAATAATATATCAATATTGGATTATTAATTCGACCATACTAAAGTTAGATATTAATAGAAATTATTATGGAGAACATAGGAACTCTCTGTACTTCAAAATCTTCTGTAAATCTCATTACTATCTTGATAGTGAAACACTATATGCATTACAGCTGAGACCAGGAATAAGGAAAGGATGCCCTCTAACCTCACTACTATTCAACAGTACACTTGAGATATCTGTCATTATAATTAGAAAAAAAGTAACCTATTCCATACATAAGAATGTGTAAGATAACCCCCAAAACTATCTGTATTTTCACATATCCTATCTTAAAAACCCTACTGAATCAATGACAAAATAAAATGAGTGATTTCAGTAATACTACAAGCAGCAAATTAGTATTCATACAGAATTAATAGCCTTCACACACACAAAGAGTAAGGAGTTAAAGGACATATAGTAGAGAAAAAAATCGCATTTATAATGGCAAAAAAGGATTCAATACTTAGGAATAAACAAAAATGTACAAACTGATATGAAGGAAATTTTACAAAACATCTTTCATTGTGTGTTTTTGGTGGTTTGGGGGGGTTTGTTTATTTGAATATAAAAATTTATTTTTAAGTCAAAGTATGCAAAAGTAAATCCTATAGAAAACAGATTTTCCCATCACAATTTGTTGCTTACCAAACAATATTTTGAAAGGACATTCCTCAGTCATTATAAAGTTCTTAAAATACAAAAGAAATCAAATATCTAAGAAAGTCGTGTTGACCAGATGCTGCTTTCAGGACTTTTATGTTGGTGGTTATGCTTTTATATATGCCATGCCATCTACCTCTCCTCATGTCACCTTGCCCATCCATAGTAACCACCACTGCCTCCACCACCATGGCCATAACCACCCAAGCCAACAGGAGTACATATCCTCCAGTATAACTGTTACCCATTCCCATCCTTCCAACAGATCCATAACCTCCCTGATTACCCATTCCATCTCTGCCATAGCCTCCCATTCCGGAACCTCCCATTCCAGAGCCACCTACCACAGTAGAATTCAAGAAGAGCTCAATGTGTCATATTGCATGTTACTCTTATTTTTAGACATGGCAGCTACAGAATCTTTTTTTTTTTTTTTTTTTACTAAAAAGCATAAGATTAAGTCAAACAAATTGAAAAGAAGTTCCTTGCTTTTGCATAGGATACCTCAGCATTATAGAATTTCAATTCTCCCTAATTTGCAAATACAATGCAATCCTACTAAAAACATCAAGTTTTTTAAGGAACTAGACATGCTGTTACTAACATCTGCATAGAAAACTAAGAATGATTGTATAGCCAGAAAACCATGAAGAAAATAAACACTCAGTAAAACTAGTTCTTCCAGATATTAAAATGTACTATAAAGTTACCAATTAAGACAATGTGGTATTGACATATGAATAGACAGAAAGATCAGAAACACTGATTAGAAAGCCCAGTAGTAGACCAAAATATATGTGGAAATTCAATATAGGATAAAACTGGCTTATTAAGTCACTGGTCAGAGCCAAATATTTTCTAGGTGGTATGGGAAAACTGGGTGATTACTTGGAAACAAATCAAAGTAGATCTATATATCACACTATATACAAGAATAACCTGGAGATCTAAAGCTTAAAAGCCTACAAGTACTTAGCATAACATACAGACTTACTGAATTACTATGTTGTATACCTGAATGTCACATGCATCAACTACACTTCAATAAACAACAAAAACACAAATACTAGAAAAAATGAGTGAGTTCTTCTTTAACTTTGGGATTAGGGAAAGATTTTCTACCTATAACAAATATAATTGACAGATATAATGTGTGTGTGTTATTCTGCATGGTTTAAAAAAATCATAAAACATTAAAAAGACAACTAGCGACAATAATTAGGGAAAATATTTACTATATGTGTGTGTGTGTATGTATATGTATATAAAAATATTAGGTACATATATTATAGATAAAAGACCAAGAGTAATATCCTTTATATGTAAAGAACACTAAAAATTGGGTGACTGCATTTAAAAGTGGGAAAAACATAGGCAATTTAAATAAGAAATTAAAATGGTCTTTAGACAACTAAATTCACCCAGAATTAGAGAAATACAAATTAAAATAATATTAATAGTATCATTTCTTATCTATCAAATTGTCACAAATCAAAAAAATTCTGTGGAAATGGTGAAATAGGCACTCTCATACACTAATGTTTGAAATATAAACTGGCAAAACTCTTTCAGACAGGAATTTTTCAAGGCCTAACAAAACCGCATGCGCACTTACTGTTTCACCCAGATTCTCAGTTCTAGAAACCTATCTTGAAGACATATCTCTATCTGTATGATAATAAATGTGTACAAAGTTATTACTTCAGCATGGTCTGTGAGTACAAGGCATTAGAAATATCCTGTCTGATCATGCAAAAGAAGGTGGGTGAATCAATATTGTCACACGTACAAAATGGAATTCTAAGAAGCTATTTTTCTTAAAAAATAGGAATATTTGTCAATTTAAATATGAAGTGTTTTCCAGGATATACTGTTGTTATGTGCTGAATTCTGTCCCCCAAAATTCATATGTTGAATTCCCACTATTTTAGAATGTGACTATATTTGGAGATAGGGTCTTTAAAGAGTTAAGTTAAAATGAGATCATCAAAGTGGGCCCTAATCCAATATGATTAGTTCTAGTAAGAGGAGATTAGGACTCGAATACACATAGAGAAGATGATCATGGGAAGTCACAGAGAAAATACAGTTATCTACAAATTAAGGAGAGAGGCCTCAGAATAAACCAGCCCTGTCAACACCTTGATCTTGGACTTCTAGCCTCCAGAATTGTGAGAACATAAATTTCTGTTATTTAAGCCACCAGTCTGTGTACTTTGTTATGGCAGCCCCACAAATTAATATAACTGTTAAATGAAAAAGAACATGCCATCCTTCATTTAAGGAAGAAGAGGACATAAGAAAATGCACATTTATCTTCTTATCTTTGCAAGAAAAGTATAGGAAAATGAGCCAGAAAATAAAAGAGTTGGTTACTTAGAGGGTTTGAAGGGAAAGAACTGGAAAGAAGAATGAAATGGATGGAGTGGCGAGGATTGAGAAAAAGTGACACTTCTTTTAGTATACAATTTTGTGTAGCCATGATTGTTAACATTTACAGAACTGTTTCACAAACCCTCAAAAAAATTAAACAAACAAGTAAGACGAGAAGGGGCAAAGTGGAATAACAGTAACAAATAAACTGAATTGTGTTGCAAATGAATAATATCACTACACTAAGAAAGGAACTAATATTTTATTTTGGAAAATACTGTTTTTATGAGATACTGTAAGGCTAAAGACAAAAGGAAATGTCCAGAAATACTAAATTCTAGTTAGCAAATTGTTTTTTCACATAGGTACGGTTTAGCGATTCTGAAATGCCTTTATGTATATGTTAGAATTAATAAGATAGGGATATAATGTATATCCTTGTATATAATGAACTTAATTTTTCATGTTTAGAGAAAAAAATTACTAAGGAAAGGGAGAAGGCTAGAACAAACTTACGTTATTGGATCAGGAACAAAGATACCGATATAAATTCATGTTTTAAAATATATAGATAAATAAAGAAGTAAATATTGATATACATATTTGGCTGGATTAATATAGGTATATTTCCTAGTTCTGTCCACTGACAGAGTGTAGCTGCAGTGCTATTCTGGAAACCATGAATACTCACAGCAACCATACCTTGCTTTCTAAACACCATTCTCCAATAAAAAGAATCAGGGCTCTTAATAGTAGCATGTATCTATAGACCTTATCTGTAGCAATTATTACTATGATATATTCCTAAAGATGATTTTTTAAAATTTCCTTCTTTTATTCTACATGTATTAATGGATTTTTTTCTGTAAAAATGCATATCCTCATTCCAACTATGAGAAAGTAACAGACAAATCCAAAATGAGGGACATTTTACCAAATAACTAACCAGTATTCTTCCCAAAATGCCAGTGTCATAAAAGGTAAGAAAAAATTGAAAAACTTTCACAGATTAAAGGAAGTAAAAGGACCCTGAACTTTATGGTCAACTAATATTCGATAAAGGAGGAAAGACTATCCATTGGAAGAAAGACAGTCTCTTCAATAAATGGTGCTGGGAAAATTGGACATCCACATGCAGAAGAATGAAACTAGACCACTCTCTTGCACCAGACACAAAGATAAACTCAAAATGATGAAAGACCTTAATGTGAGACAAGATTCCATCAAAATCCTAGAGGAGAACACAGGCAACACCCTTTTTGAACTCAGCCACAGTAACTTCTTGCAAGATACATCCACGAAGGCAAAAGAAACAAAAGCAAAAGTGAAGTATTGGGACTTCATCAAGATAAGAAGCTTTTGCACAGCAAAGGATACAGTCAACAAAACTCAAAGACAACCTACAGAATGGGAGAAGATATTTGCAAATGACATATCAGATAAAGGGCTAGTTTCCAAGAGCTATAAAGAACTTATTAAACTCAACACCAAAGAAACCAACAATCCAATCATGAAATGGGCAAAAGACATGAACAGAAATCTCACAGAGGAAGACATAGACATGGTCAACATGCATATAAGAAAATGCTCTGCATCACTTGCCATCAGGGAAATACAAATCAAAACCACAATGAGATCCCACCTCACACCAGTGAGAATGGGGCAAATGAACAAGGCAGGAAACCACAAATGTTGGAGAGGATGCGGAGAAAAGGGAACCCTCTTACACTGTTGGTGGGAATGTGACCTGGTGCAGCCACTCTGGAAAACTGTGTGGAGGTTCCTCAAACAGTTAAAAATATACCTGCCCTACGACCCAGCAATTGCACTGCTGGGGATTTACCCCAAAGATACAGATGCAATGAAACGCCGGGACACCTGCACCCCGATGTTTATAGCAGCAATGGCCACAATAGCCAAACTGTGGAAGGAGCCTCGGTGTCCATCGAAAGATGAATGGATAAAGAAGATGTGGTCTATGTATACAATGGAATATTCCTCAGCTATTAGAAATGACAAATACCCACCATTTGCTTCAACATGGATGGAACTGGAGGGTATTATGCTGAGTGAAGTAAGTCAGTCGGAGAAGGACAAACATTATATGTTCTCATTCATTTGGGGAATATAAATAATAGTGAAGGGGAATATAAGGGAAGGGAGAAGAAATGTGTGGGAGATATCAGAAAGGGAGACAGAACGTAAAGACTGCTAACTCTGGGAAACGAACTGGGGGTGGTGGAAGGGGAGAAGGGCGGGGGGTGGGAGTGAATGGGTGACCGGCACTGGGGGTTATTCTGTATGTTAGTAAATTGAACACCAATAAAAAATAAATTAAAAAAAAAAGGAAGTAAAAGGACAAAACTACTAAATACATTGTGGGATCCTGGATCCAAGAACATAAAAAGAGAATTAGTGGAAAACTGGTGAAATTTGAATAAGGTATATAGTTTAACTAATAATATCGTGCTAATGTTACCTTTACATTTTGATCATTTTTCTATGGTTATGAAAGATGTTAATGTTAGGAGAAGCTAGTAATGGGTATACATGAATTCTCTGTACAGTTTTTGCAAACATTTCTGTAAGTCAAAAAGTATTTCGAAACAAGGAAAACAATTTGATATATAAATTAAGTGCTAAATTGGTCTCTGAGGACAGAGATTTAAGGTAATAGTTCATTTTTCACATGAACCCATTGAGATTCTTCAGTATTAACAAGAAGAGTAAAAAAAATGTACAGTAGTAATTACGATGATTAGACTGTGGTGGAGTTAAAAGGTAGATTATAATTATCTTTAAATACTTGAAGTGCTGACCAGTGATAAGTGTTTTGAACTGATCTATGCAATAATACCTCCAAGGAAGTGTTGGTAGTTTTAAAGCTCATAATTTCAATAAGAGTCTCACTATTCATTGATGTAGTCAATCGATTTTATGAAACTTATGGGATGTTCTACGAACACATGGCTTCCAGTCCTCATTCAATTTATGAGGCAGGCAATGAAATCCTTTACAGAAACTCTGGAACCTTTACTAACTCTAAATCCCTTTTAAAGGAAAAAGTTTATAATAAGACTTTTCATAAACAGTGTACTGCTTTGTGAATTTTTTGTTGCCCAAAAATATATAGGGATTCCTGAATTATGGGGGAGATTGGACTCAATGACATTAAATCTCCTTCTGGCCAGATTTACTTACTAATCTCAGAGTGTGTACTAAAGGGACAGGGATCTATAGGAAACTTCTCCAAATACAAAGGAGCTGGGCACCATTTCCCTCCTTCATCCTTCAGCCTAGACACAGGGACATGTGTGGGAAGCAGCACAGAACCAACACTCTCCACTTAACTCGCTAACATTGCATGTCCTGCCCCTGTATTCTCCTGTGGATCTGCACTCTCCAATACTCCCTTGGCTAAGCCATCCAAATGAGTACCACCAACCTGAAGCATGTAAGGGTCCCAACAAGTCACCCTGTGGAAAGGGAAAGATAACCACACACAAAAATCTGTATCCCCACAGTAGGCTGGGAGCAGACACTGGTCTGACTGCAGGCCCCATCCACCAACAAAAGCTTCTCAGGGAACAAGCATAGGGAGAATGCCTTGCAGTTCAGTGCTACTACATCTCTGGCAAAGGCATGGTCAGACTCAACTCAAGCCTAAGGTGGCCCCAGACTGGCCCACTAACAACAAAGGGACCAAATCCTGCTCCCAACAAGCAAAGACAGACATTGACGATGACTGAAATGAAGGCAAAAGTGGCTCAGCCACAACAGTAGGGTGCACACAATACACAATACACACAGGTTCTAGTGAATAGGGGACATTGTACTGCAGGACACTACAGAATATCTTCTTTTTTTTTTTTAAAGATTTTATTTATTTATTCATGATAGTCACACAGTGAGAGAGAGAGAGAGAGAGAGAGAGAGAGAGAGGCAGAGACACAGGCAGAGGGAGAAGCAGGCTCCTTGCACCGGGAGCCCGATGTGGGAGTCGATCCCGGGTCTCCAGGATCACGCCCCGGGCCAAAGGCAGGCGCCAAACCGCTGCGCCACCCAGGGATCCCCCAGAATATCTTCTTAATAAGACTACTACTTTCAAGAGCAGGAGATATAGCTGACTCTTTTAACATCTAGAAAGAGACACAGAGAATTAGACAAAATGAGGAGACAGGGGAATACATACCAATTAAAAGAGGAGGACAGCAAGAGAGCCAGAAGAAATGGAGATAAGTAACATGCTAGAGAGAGAATTTAGAGTAATAGTCATACAGATACTCACTGACTTCAGAAAAAAAAATAGTGGATGACATCAGTGAGACCTTCAACAAAGAGACAGAAAACAAAAAAGACTTCTTGATAAAGAAGTCAATAACTGGATAAAAGAAAATCACTAGATGGAATAAACAATAGACTAGAGGAAGCAGAAGAATAGCCCAGAGACCTGAAGGACAGAATAATGGAAAGCAATTAAGTTGAACAGGAGAGAGGGGAAAAAAAAATGAAAACAGACTTAGGGAACTCACTAACACCATCAAGTCTAATAACATTTACATTATAGAGATCCCAGAAAGAGAAGACAGAGAAAAAGAGGCAGAAAATTTAGTGAAGAAATAATAGTTAAAAATTTCCCAAATCTGGGAAATGAAACAAAACTCTAGATTGAGAAGGCACAGAGAGCCCCAAACAAAACATACCCAAAGAAGCCGATACCAAGACATATAATAATTAAAAGAGCTAAAAGTAGTGATGAAGAGAGAGTTAAAAGCAGGAAAAGAAAACAGTTACATACAAGGGAAACACCATAAAGCTATTGGCTGAATTTTCAGCAGAAATGTGGCAGGCCAGAAGTGTTAAAAGAAAAAAGTTTCCAGGTAAGAATATCCAGCAAAGCTATCATTCAGGATAGAAGGAGAGATAAAGAGTTTCCTGGAGAAACAGAAGTTACAGGAACTCATGACCACTACCAACCCTACAAGAAATATTAAAAGAGAGTCTTTGGGTGGAAAGGAAAGAACATAAATAGGAGTAAGAAAAGTAGGAAGCATAAAATCAGTAAAATTAAGCATATCTATACAAACCAGTCAAGGGACTCACAAAATAAAAGGATGTAAAGTATGACACCATATACCTAAGATGTGGTGGGGAGAGGAGTAAAGAATTGGTTCAAACTTAAGCAACCATCAACTTACTATGGACTGCTATGTGCATAAGATGTTATATATAAACTTAATGGTAATCACAAATCAAAAGCCAGTAATAGACATGTAAAAAAAAAAAACATAAAATCCAAGTATATCAGTAAAGAAAGCCAACAAGCCATGGGAAAAGAGAGAAAATAAAGAAAAAACAGAGAAGAACTACAAAAAAAAAAAAAAAAAACATAAAACAAGTAATAAAAGGGCAATAAGTACCTATCTAGTAATAATTACTTTGAATATAAGTGGATTGAATGCTCTAATTAAAACACACAGGATAATGGAATGGATTTAAAAAGTGAGACTCATCTATATCTTGCCTATAAGAGACTTATTTGAGACCTAAAGGCACATGCAGATTGAAAGCAAAGGGATAGAAAAACATATATCATGCAAACGGAAATGAAAAGAAAGCCAGCATAGCAATACATATATTGGACAAAATAGACTTTAAAACAAAGATTCTAATGGAATCTTGTCTCACATTTAGATCTTTCATCCATTTTGAGTTTATCTTTGTGTCTGGTGCAAGAGAGTGGTCTAGTTTCATTCTTCTGCATGTGGATGTCCAATTTTCCCAGCACCATTTATTGAAGAGACTGTCTTTCTTCCAATGGATAGTCTTTCCTCCTTTATCGAATATTAGTTGACCATAAAGTTCAGGGTCCACTTCTGGGTTCTCTATTCTGTTCCACTGATCTATGTGTCTGTTTTTGTGCCAGGACCACACTGTCTTGATGACCACAGCTTTGTAGTACAACCTGAAATCTGGCATTGTGATGCCCCCAGATATGGTTTTCTTTTTTAAAATTCCCCTGGCTATTCGGGGTCTTTTCTGATTCCACACAGATCTTAAAATAATTTGTTCCAACTCTCTGAAGAAAGTCCATGGTATTTTGATAGGGATTGCATTAAACATGTAAATTGCCCTGGGTAACATTGACATTTTCACAATATTAATCCATGAGCATGGAATATTTTTCCATCTCTTTGTGTCTTCCTCAATTTCTTTCAGAAGTGTTTTATAGTTTTTAGGGTATAGATCCTTTACCTCTTTGGCTAGGTATATTCCTAGGTATCTAATGCTTTTCAGTGCAATTGTAAATGGGACTGACTCCTGGGGATTGCTGGGTGGCGCAGCGGTTTGGCGCCTGCCTTTGGCCCAGGGCGCGGTCCTGGAGACCAGGGATCGAATCCACATTGGGCTCCCGGTGCATGGAGCCTGCTCCTCCCTCTGCCCGTGTCTCTGCCTCTCTCTCTCTCTCTCTCTCTGTGTGACTATCATAAATAAATAAAAAAATTTTTAAAAATGGGATTGACTCCTTAATTTCCCTTTCTTCAGTCTCATTGTTAGTGTTTAGAAATGCCACTGATTTCTGGGCATTGATTTTCTATCCTGTCACGCTACCGAATTGCTGTATGAGTTCTAGCAATCTTGGGGTGAACCCAGAAGTGGACCCTGAACTTTATGGTCAACTAATATTCGATAAAGTATTAATTCTGCCAATCCATGAGCATGGAATATTTTTCCATCTCTTTGTGTCTTCCTCAATTTCTTTCAGAAGTGTTCTATAGTTTTTAGGGTATAGATCCTTTACCTCTTTGGTTAGGTTTATTCCTAGGTATCTTATGCTTTTGGGTGCAATTGTAAATGGGATTGACTCCTTAATTTCTCTTTCTTCAGTCTCATTGTTAGTGTATAGAAATGCCACTGACTTCTGGGCATTGATTTTGTATCCTGCCACGCTACCGAATTGCTGTATGAGTTCTAGCAATCTTGGGGTGGAGACTTTTGGGTTTTCTACGTAGAGTATCATGTCATCGGCGAAGAGGGAGAGTTTGACTTCTTCTTTGCCAATTTGAATGCCTTTAATGTCTTTTTGTTGTCTGATTGCTGAGGCTAGGACTTCCAGTACTATGTTGAACAGCAGTGGTGAGAGTGGACATCCCTGTCTTGTTCCTGATCTTAGGGGAAAGGCTCCCAGTGCTTCCCCATTGAGAATGATATTTGCTGTGGGCTTTTCATAGATGGCTTTTAAGATGTCGAGGAATGTTCCCTCTATCCCTACACTCTGAAGAGTTTTGATCAGGAATGGATGCTGTATTTTGTCAAATGCTTTCTCTGCATCCAATGAGAGGATCATATGGTAAAGGAGGAAAGACTATCCATTGGAAGAAAGTCTCTTCAATAGATGGTGCTGGGGAAATTGGACATCCACATGCAGAAGAATGAAACTAGACCACTCTCTTACACCATACACAAAGATAAACTCAAAATGATGAAAGATCTTAATGTGAGACAAGATTCCATCAAAATCCTAGAGGAGAACACAGGCAACACCCTTTTTGAACTCAGCCACAGTAACTTCTTGCAAGATACATCCACGAAGGCAAAAGAAACAAAAGCAAAAATGAACTATTGGGACTTCATCAAGATAAGAACCTTTTGCACAGCAAAGGATACAGTCAACAAAACTCAAAGACAACCTACAGAATGGGAGAAGATATTTGCAAATGACGTATCAGATAAAGGGCTAGTTTCCAAGATCTATAAAGAACTTCTTAAACTCAACACCAAAGAAACAAACAATCCAATCATGAAATGGGCAAAAGACATGAAGAGAAATCTCACAGAGGAAGACATAGACGTGGCCAACATGCACATGAGAAAATGCTCTGCATCACTTGCCATCAGGGAAATACAAATCAAAACCACAATGAGATCCCACCTCACACCAGTGAGAATGGGGCAAATGAACAAGGCAGGAAACCACAAATGTTGGAGAGGATGCGGAAAAAAAGGAACCCTCTTACACTGTTGGTGGGAATGTGAACTGGTGCAGCCACTCTGGAAAACTGTGTGGAGGTTCCTCAAAGAGTTAAAAATAGACCTGCCCTACGACCCAGCAATTGTACTGTTGGGGATTTACCCCAAAGATACAGATGCAATGAAACGCCGGGACACCTGCACCCCGATGTTTATAGCAGCAATGGCCACAATAGCCAAACTGTGGAAGGAGCCTCGGTGCCCATCGAAAGATGAATGGATAAAGAAGATGTGGTTTATGTATACAATGGAATATTCCTCAGCTATTAGAAATGACAAATACCCACCATTTGCTTCAACGTGGATGGAACTGGAGGGTATTATGCTGAGTGAAGTAAGTCAGTCAGAGAAGGACAAACATTATATGTTCTCATTCATGTGGGGAATATAAATAATAGTGAAAGGGAATATAAGGGAAGGGAGAAGAAATGTGTGGGAAATATCAGAAAGGGAGACAGAACATAAAGACTGCTAACTCTGGGAAACGAACTAGGGGTGGTAGAAGGGGAGCAGAGCAGGGGGTGGGAGTGATTGGGCGACGGGCACTGGGGGTTATTCTGTATGTTGGTAAATTGAACACCAATAAAAAATAAATTAAAAAAAATAAAACAAAGATTCTAACAAAAACCAAAGAAGGACACTATATGGGACACCTGGCTGGCTCAGTTGGATAAGTACTGGATTCTTGATTTCGACTCAAGTCATGGTTTCGGGGTCCTGGGATTGAGCCCTCATTGTGCTCCATGCTCAGCAGGGAGTCTGCTTGAGGGTTCTCTCATCTCTGTGCCCCTCCACCTGCTTGCACATGCACGCATACACTCTCTAAAATACATATACACATACGTACATACATACATAAATCTTTTTATAAAAAGAATATTATATAATCATTAACAGAACAAACCAACAAGAAGATATAACAATGCTATGTGTTTATGCACCTAACATGGTGCATATACCAATATATAAATATATATACCAAGTATATAAAGCATATAATAAAAAACAAAAAATATATACCAAATATATGAATCAGATAATAAAAAACAAAAAGGAAGGTATCCATTGTAATACAATAATAGTAGGTGATTTAAATACCCCACTTAAATCAGATTATCCAAATAGAAAATCAACAAGGAAACTATAGCTTTGAATGACACATCAGATGGAGCTAACAGATATATTAAAAACATTCCATCCGAAAACAGCAGAATACACACTCTGTTCCAGTGCACATGGAACATTCTCCACAATATATCACATTTTAGGCCACAAAACAAGTCTCAATAAGTTTAAAAAGATTGAAATATGCCATGCATCTTTTCTGACCACAGTGCTATGATGCCAGAAATCAACCACAAGAAAAAATCTGGAAAGAACACAAATGCATGGAGGTTAAATAACATTCTACTAAACGATGAATGGATCAACCAAGAAATCAAAGAGGAAATTAAAAAATGAATGGAGATAAATGAAAAAGAAGCAGCAAGAAAAATATTAAATAAATCATCTCACCTTACACTTGAAGGAGCTAGAAAAAGAATAAACAAAATACAAAACCAGTAGAAAGAGAGAAATAGTGAAGACTAGAACAGAAATAAATGGAATAGAAACTAAAAAAGTAATAGAACAGAACAATGAAACCAGGAGCTGCTTTAAAAAAAAAATCAACAAAATTGATGAACTTTTAGTCAGATTCATCAAAACATAAAAAATAAAAACAACTCACATGAACAAAATCAGAAATGAAAGAGGAGAAATAACTGATACCCACAGAAATACAGAGTTATAAGAGAATATTATGAAGTTTCATGCTAACCTAGAAAAAAATGGATGAATTACTACAAACATATAACCTACCAAAATTGAATCAGAAAGAGAAAATTTAAACAGACTGACTACCAGCAACAAATTGAAACAGTAATCAAAAAACTCCCAACCAACAAAAGTCCAGGACTAAATGTCTTCACAAGTGAATTCTACCAAAAATTTAAGCAGGAGTTAGTACCTTTCTTCTAAAATTATTCCAAAAAAGAGAAGAGGAAGGAAGGCTTCCAAATTCGCTCTGTGAGGTCAGCATTACTCTAATATCAAAAACAGAAAAAGACATTATAAAAACAAAACAAAAAACTATAGGCCAATATTTCTGCTGAAGATAGAGGCAAATATCCTTAACAAAATATTAGCAAACTGAATCCAGTGATATATTTAAAAAATCATTCAACACGAACAAGTGGGATTTATTCCTAAAATGCAAGGGCCATTCAATATTTGCAAATCAATCCACATGATACATCACATCAACAGAAAGGATAAAAGCCTTATGATCATTTCATAGATGCAGAAAAAGTATTTGACAAAGTACAACATCCATTCATGATAAAAATTCTCAACCAGGTGGGTTTAGAGAAAATATACCTCAACATTTTAAAGGCCATACCTTAAAAACCCACAGCTAACATCATATTCAGTGGGAGAAAACTGAGAGCTTTTCCCCTAAGATCAGGCACAAGAGATGGATGTCCACTCTCATCACTTTTATTCAACACAGAACTAGAAGTCCTAGCCACAGTAATCAGACAAGAAAATGAAATAAAGGCATCCACAGTGGTAAGAAGAAGCAAAATTTCCACTGTTTCCAGATGATATGATTATATATATATATATATATATATATTCATATATGAAACCTTAAAGACTCCAACAAAACACTATTTGAACTGATAAATTCAGTAAGGTTGCAGGACACAAAATCAATATGCAGAATTCTGTTGCATTTCTATGTACTAATAATGAAGTAACAGAAAGAGAAATTGAGAAAAAAAATACAACTTACAATTGCACCAAAAATATAAAATCCCTAGGAATAAACTCAACCAAGAGGTGAAAGACCTGTACCCTGAAAACAATAAAACATTCATGAATAAACCTGAAGATACAAACAAATGGAAAGATATTCTATGCACACATATTAGAACAAATATTGTTAAAATATCCATACTACACAAAGCAATTAAAGCAATTACAATTCCTATCAAAATACCAAGCACAGAACGAGAACAAAAATCCTAAAATATGTGTGAAACCACACAAGACCCCAAATAGCCAAATTAATCTTGAAAAAAACAAAACAAAACTGGAGGTATCAAAATCCCAGAGTTCAAGATACACTACACAGCTATAGTAATCAAAACAATATGGTACTGGCACAAATACAGATATATAGATCAATGGAACAGAAGAGAGCCCAGAAATAAACCCATAACTATACAATCAATTAATCTTCAACAAGGGAGGCAAGAATATGCAGTGGGAAAGTGAAAATCTCTTCAACAAATGGTGTTTGGAAAACTGGACAGTTACTTGCAAAAGAATGAAACTGGGTCACTTATTTTACATCATCTAAAAAAATAAACTCAAAATGGGTTAAAGGCCTAAATGTAAGGCCTGAAACCATAATAATCCTAGAAGAGAGGACAGACCGTAATTTCTCCGACATCAGCCATTGCAACATTTTTCTAGATATGACTCCTGAGGTAAGGGAAACAAAAGCAAAAATAAATTATTGGAATTACACCAAAATCAAAAGCTCCTGCACGGCCAAGGAAAGTACCAACAGAACTAAAAGTTACCCTACTGAATGGGAGATGATATTTGCAAATGGCCTATCTGATAAAGAGTTAATATACGAAATAGGAAGAATTTATACAACTCAACACCCAAAAACCAATACAATAAAAAATGGACAGAACACATGAATAGATATTTCTCCAAAGAAGACATCCAGATGGCCAATAGACACATGAAAAGATGCTCATTATCACTCATCATCAGGGAAATGCAAGTCAAAACCACAATGTGTTATCTTCTCACACCTGTCAGAATGGCTAAAATAAAAAACACAAGAGACAACAAGTGTTGGAAGGATGTGGAGAATAAGGAACCCTTGTGCACTGTTGGTGGGAATGCAAGCTGGTGCAGCACTGTGGAAAACAGTATGGAGGTTCTTCAAAAAATTAAAAATAGAATTACTATATGATCCAGTAATTCCACAGTGGGATTTTACCCACAAAATACAAAAACACTAATTTGAGGGGATACATACACCCCTATGTTCATTGCAGCATTATTACAATAGCTAAATTATGGAAGTAGCCCAAATGTCTATTGATAGATGAGTGGATAAAGAAGTGGTGTGTATGTAGGTATGTATATGCATATATACATGTAAATACATAAATGTGTAGATTGTATATAACATATCTATTTTTTTTCTCACACAGAAAGCTGTATTACTCGGCCATAAGAGTGAAATCTTGCCATTTGCAACAACGGAGATGAATCTAGAAAGTATAATGCTAAGGAAAGTAAATCCATCACAGAAAGACAAATACAACTATGATTTCACTTATATGTGGAATTTAAGAAAAAAAAAAAAAAACAAAGAAAAAGAAGACAAATAAAAAAAAACCCAGACTCTTAACTATAGAAAACAAACTGGCGGTTACCTTAGGTGAGGTGGGGGGGCGGGGGGGTGGGAATGAGTGAAATGGGTGAAGGGCTTGAGTACAGTTATCAAGATGAGCAATGAACAATGTACACAATTTTGAATCATTATATTGTATTTCTGGAAGTAATATAACCCTCTATGTCAACCATACTGGAATTTTAAAAACTAATAATAAATTAAAAATAAAATAAAAAAGTAAAAAAATCTTCTAGGCTACATTTTGAAATTGTGATTTTTTTGCACTTTAAGTGCAACTATAATGATGTAAAGAAACATACTGTTCAATAGAAAGGAGAACTTGGAATACACAGTTTTCCTAAATTTTATGTAAGAACCCTTTGTTTTAAATAATGAGAATTTATAACACAAGTCTATCCAAGAGTATGATTCAGTGATAATATATAATCAGGGAATATTCTTGACAACATAAAATAATAAGTTTTATATTATTACATAATATTACTTTTAGTTAAAGACGTTTGAAGATTTGTAAAACCATTGGCATTAGTAATCTACATAAGGTGTACTTCATAAATATTTATTTTTGACAGTATTTTTGACAATATAGACTATATTTTATCTTTAACAATTGTAGTAAACAGAGTGTTTTGCTTTTTTTACTTGCTTGCAGTGAAAGAATTAGACCCCAGATGCTTCAAGAAGCCGCTCTGGTCAGGTGCTCTACTATAATGTACCTTCTACTTCTCTGGTTCAGGACTGTCATACCTGGATTTGATCAATAGCATCTTTTTTCCTTTCCCACCCTAACATTTTACACTCAAACTCCACTAGTCTTTCATTATCCCTGTCTCTGGCATACCATTCCCAAATTTCTAGGGAAATAAAATATAAAATAGAGCTATGCTTACAAAACTTTGAGAGATTAAGTTACCAATTATCAGCAATATAAATTAAACTCCAACATCTGAAGGAACAATATATATTTTTGTAGGTTATCCAATTATTGTATTTAGTTTTTCAACCTCCACTTCCATTCTCCAAAATGTGAATAGGTCTTGGGTCAAGCAGAGACAGGCAGGTATACATAAAAGAAGCTTACCTCCCTGTTAGGATTCATGAGAGTTTAAGAGACATAGGCACTGGTTTCATGTCCCACGAATAGACTCAGTTTTGGTGTCCATTTTCAGATTTTTCATTGGACCCATAGTATGGTATAATATTCAAATTATGTTTGAGTTATTAGTTGCTTTTCCCATTCAGGATTCTTCTTGGCTAAATCTCAACAGGCAGCCTAAACTGTGGTAAGATTTACTATGGCACCAGGAATATTAAATAAGGCTATGCTACACAAAGCAGAACGTAATTAGTGCCCAAGCCTAGTTCCGCCTGCACATTTACAGTTTATTTGAACTACTGAAAAGTGCTAGACTGGTTCAAATAATAAAGTCCCGCTTGAAATTTCAGTGACCTAATTTCATGGAACAGAATCGTGCTCCAACTGCTATCAGCAAAATGTCTTCAGTTGATTTACAAAATATTGATAGAGCAAATGTTATAACTGTTATCGGGAATGCTCTGGGACATTTTTCGGAATTTATCCATTCTTCATCTTGTCATTTGTACTCAGTGAGGACAGAAATAGACACAGTTTCAGGGATACTATGGAGAAGCATATGATTTCCATGGCTCAGCCAACTTTGAAGCATTTAATTTAAACGAAGTTTGAATTTCTTTAGGATGGTTAACAATAATTCAAAATGCTGTTAAAAATTATAAGAAAATATTTAATTATTTTGTGCCAACTGGTTTTCATTATTTTAAATTTTGCACAGCTAATACAGGCTTATTTTATACAAATTCAGCAAATACAGATAGCAAAAAAGGAAAAATTCATTATTTCCTGAACCCTATGAAATAAAAAGTATGACTTTGATATATATCCAATCAGAATTTTCTAAAAATATATTGCTTAAAAATACCTATCATAGTTTTTTCATGGGCTACACATTGTTCTGATATTCATTTTTTCACCATAATTGGCTTCCTTGCATATACTAAGCTTCCTTACATATACTTATATATGCTTCCTTACATATGCTTATATACTTATTCGATTATTACCTTAGATTTATAAATTCAGTAAACTTATAACACAAGGAAAATATGTTTCTAAAATATGTTTTATTGTTGCAAACTAGTCAAACTTCTTAAAAAAGTATTTAATGTGAATTTTGCTATTCTCAAATATTCTTTATAAATATCTAAAAATCTTTTTGTTAATAAAATAGTTTGATAAGATTCTCCTCATCATTCATCTGGGGGAAATGTTTTTTATATATAGCTTAAAATAAACCAGTAAATTCCTAAATATACAATTTTTATAAATAGGAAAACATAAAAAATATATTTCATATATGGAGAAAATAAAGAAATAGCATTGATTGAATGACTTCTGGGAGATATGAATAAAAATACTGTTTTTATAAATATTATCCTATTTTATTTAATTACTGCATGAGTAATTTTTTCTCTTCCAGAACATGGAACAGTGATTTTAAATAATGACCCTTGTAGACTTAACAAGCTAGTAATAGAACAAAAACTCAAACTCATATTTCCAGTACCCCCAATTTCCTATTCCTTTATATTATTCTACAAATGTAATTTTAAGATGCTTTTCTTTTCTTTCACTATAATACTGAAGGATTTAAAAATCTTTTCATACAAACAAATTGGATTTGAAGCCTGGAGAGAAGAATATCTAACAAGAATAATAAAATTCTTTCCAAACATCTGAAGGGCTATTCTAAGTAAAGCTGAATAATTAAGACAGCCTTTCTCAAAGTGTGTTATGTAAGATGTGAAATCATATCCTCTTACCAGTAAAAAAGAAATAAATGAATATGTGATTAAATATTTTTGGGAAGGTCTGAATTACACATCATAATCAGATTTGTTTGCAGCAGGAGATGACAGAGACTTGATATTTCCAGCACGCTTTGAAGATTTCAAAGTGAGGGAAATAATATGCAGAATTTCACGAATGAGTATTCATAAGGAAAGTTGTAGGTCTGCTGCTCCAGTGGACATATGTTGCTAAAAGCTTTGGTTGTTTGGGTGAATGGGGCTCTTCTAATATTATCAGGTCAATCTTGTAATCCAGAATGAAGGGAGACAGTGCAGAAGACTTTGCAATGATAAGCACCAGGCTAAAAGCAAATGATAAGTACAGACCCACTCCAGCTCCTGCTAAGAACTCTTACAGAGCGCCCTTGCGGTTCTACTTATTTCCCTCTGCATCCATGAAGAATAATTTCCCTTTACTCAGGTTATATCTGCTGCTACTCAAAATGTCCTTTTTTTTGCTCTATCCGTTAATTTGTATTAAGCTTGATATATCTGATAACATTTTGCTTACTCTCTGTTTATTCTTTTATTTCTGTCTCCCTCTGTCTCTGCTCTCTAAGATCCTGCCTTATAGAATAATCTATCTCTGAACTATAGGTAAGCTTACTGGTCCTTCTTAACTCTCCTATTGTCCTGAATTACTTCAGAATCACATACTCTCTCTTCCTGCTTTGGTAGACAATTCTTTACAATTATGCCAAGAGTCCTATGTGTTTTCATCTTCACAAATTAACAACATATTTACAGCCTTCTAGTTCCATTTTTAAGATATCCCAAATAGCATATAAAAGACTAAATCAGATCATATTAAATTAATCTAAAATGAGATTAAAATCATTAAATGTTAAAATAATTCTATCTTTTAAAATATAACACTACTTTTGTGAAAGTGAAAAGTGAAAGACTACTTTTGTCTTCCTTATCTTTAAGATGAAAACAGGCAAAAAAATATGAATAGTACAAGTGCTATTTACTTTACCTGCCATAGCTGAAAACATCAAGAGATACTCATAATTTCCATTCCTGGAGAAACTAATAATTCTTACACACTGGTCTCAACTGAAGAGTATGATGGTGTTCCATCAGAGTGGTTTCAGGAATGTCTGTGTAAGTGCTTTCCTAGCCTCACAGTAAGGACCAGGCCCACAGCTAATTAACCGAACAGTGAATTAGAAGCCTAAAGCAAAAAAAAAAAAAAAAAAGTAAAAGTATAGATTTAAGGGTGAATAAAAGTTGCATGACTTGACTTGAACAATAGGAACAATAGGAACAATAAAAAAACTAAAATTGTTCAGTATCCTCTTCTGATAGTACTAATGATACATAATAATTTATATCTTCTTCTATGAAGGAACAGTCCAAGGGTCTGAGGAATTGAAAACACCTCATTAAGACCAAGGGGATTTGAAAAGGAATATATCCCTGCTTTCTTTGAGAAGACTTTGTCTGCATGTGAGGCATATATGTGGAAAGCCTACAGACAATAACATTAAAATTGTATAATGTCCATTTTTATATGACTCTTCTACTATTCCTCATAACAGAATTTATGCTCTGGTTTTTCTTTTCTTCTTTTATTTACACCATTGTTGAAACACTCTTTAAAAACTTTTCAAGTTACAAATATGATATCCAAGTATAGGTAGTTCACTGTAATTTTTACATGCCTTGAGTTTACTATTCAGACATTCTGCCTTTATCTCTCTTTTCCTTTTATGTGAACACTTTCTCTACCATATGCAAATGTAATATATAGTTCATTTGTTAGATTTTATAAGTATTTATGAACAAATACCTTCAGATTACATTTATTTAACACAAATACTTATTTTTGCCAAAATTGCACAATATTGGCTATTGATACCTTGAAAATGTAAGACATGTTTCATTGCATTTTGCTAATTTAGATAAAGTTGTTTATTTATTTTTTAGGAAAAAATGGAAAACAATGTTTTTTACTTAGAAAGATGTGTGTTAAATAAAAAAAAAAAAAAAAAAAAAAAAAGGGATCCCTGGGTGGCGCAGCGGTTTGGCGCCTGCCTTTGGCCCAGGGCGCGATCCTGGAGACCCGGGATCGAATCCCACGTCAGGCTCCCGGTGCATGGAGCCTGCTTCTCCCTCTGCCTATGTCTCTGCCTCTCTCTCTCTCTCTGTGTGACTATCATAAATAAATAAATAAAAAAAAAAAAAAAAAAAAAAAAAAAAAAAAAAGATGTGTGTTCAGAAAAATTATATAGTGTCTCTTATTCATGAATCAGAAAGAGCTACAGTACACTATACTCTGAACACAGGGGTTAGGGATACCCACTTTCACCCAGTGGAAAATCCACATATAACTTTTGGCTCCCCCAAAACTTAACTATTAATTAGCCTACTGTTGGCCAGAAGCCTTACCAACAACATAGTTGATTAACCTATTTTTTATGTTATATGTATTATATACTGTATTCTTACAATAAAGGAATCTAGAGAAAAGAAAATGTTATTAAGAAAATCATAAGGAGAGAAGATACATTTACAATATTGTACTGTATTTATATAAAAAAAAACTGCATATAAGTAGACCCAAGCAGTTCAAATCTGTGTTTTTCCAGGGTCAGCTGTATATAATTTAGCCATAAGGCTAAATACTTTTCCACCCAATTAAGAAATCAACACACTATTGGAATATCAATGCTAGATACTTCAAAGTAGGAAGTGGTAAATAGTATGGATAATCTATGCTTATAAAGCTAAATTTCTTAAGAAAATAAACCATTTATACTCAGGAAAATAGTATATTACATTTTAAAAACTGCAATAGGTGCTATAGGCAACAAATCCTAATTTAGTGACCTTAGTAACTGTTACTAAAGTTAAATAAATGAATATACAGTGAGGAGGTAAAGCAATTAGCTTAATACCACGTTCTCAACAGATCTCTAAGGGATTTTCAGCCTTGGACTCCTCCAATTTTTATAACAATAAAATTTCCAGTGAATAAAATAATGTTATGGTTTGATACATGAGTACAGTCTTCATATAAAATATACAAAAATGTTAGATAATGGTAATAATCATATTATAAATAAATTCTTCTACATTTTTTAATAGTTGGCAGATACATGCTCCAAAGTAATTTCACCAAGGGTTTCAAGAAAATTAGTAGAAAAGGAAGATTTCAAATACATAGATCCTGATGTTATACTATTGTTTACTGAGAAAATAATCTCTAAATGTTAAAGAAAATCATATTCATAATATATACCACTATGGAATGAAAAATTATTTCCCCAAATTATAAGTGTTTTAAAAGCCTATACCATTATATTAAAAAGTCCAATTTTCAACAATAAAAATAGGAAACATGTAAAAGTTTTAGTAAATATTATCCATATGGAAAAAAATCAGTCAATAGAAACTGTCCCTGAAGAAGTTCAAAAGTTAGATTTACCAAAGACTTTAAACCAACTATTATAAATATGTTCAAGGAACTAAAAGAATGTATGAGAACAATGCCTCAACAGACACAGAATATTAATAAAGATATAGTTATTTTAAAAAGAACTAAATAGAATTTTGGGATTTGAAAAGCATAATAACTGAAAGAAATATGACAGGGAGTTACCCAATTTCAGCTGACAGAAGAAAAAAATTGGTTAATTTGAAAAATATTCAATAGAACTCATTCGGTCCATATAACAAAAAGAAAAAAATAAAGAAAAGTATACAAATCCTTAGGGATCTGTTGGAGACCACCGAACACAAACATACACATAATGAAAGCCTAAGAAAAGAGAAGAGAGAGAAAGAGACATAAAGAATATTTGGAGATATATTGCCAGAAAACATTTCAAATCATTGAAAAAAGATTAATATACACATCTAAGATGTTCACAAAGAATTCCAGGTGATTTAAACAGACTCACACTTGAACACATCATATTCAAACTGTCAAAACAAAGGACAAAGGGTACCATGGAAACAGTGAGAGATAAGCAACTCACCATGTGCAATCCTTAATACTACTAATAGCTTATTTCTCTTTAGAAACTATGGATGTTATATTCAAAGTATTGAAAGACAAAGACTGTCAACGAATAATTCTATATTTAGCAATAGCATCTTTCAGAGATTAAAGAGAAATTATACTTTGAGAAAAATAAAAACATAATTTATAAATATTATACCTGGATTTATAATCTAATAACTGCATAAAAAATGTTCAACATGTGTAGACACTAGGGAAATGCAACTTAAAACCATGATGAGGTATCATTACAGAAACACTAGGATGCTCACAATCAAAATGATAGGGAATAAAAGTGATGAGAATGTGGAAAAATTGGAACAGTCACATTTCTGGTGTGAATGTAAAATGGTACAGCTGCTTTGGAAAGCATTTTGGTGGTTCCGAAAAATAAAACATGAAGTTACTATATGAATCAGCAATTCCACTTTTAGGTATATACTCAAGAGAACTGAAACTGCACAAAAACTAATGAACAAATATTTATAGCAGGATTACTTATGATAGCTCCAAAATAGAAAACCCAAGGTCTATCAATTGATGAAGAGACAAACAAAATAATATACACACAATGGAATATGAGTCAGTCAAAAAAAAAAGGAATAAAATAATAACTTATGCTACAATGTGTATGAAACTTGAGAAGATTACACTAAGTAAAAAAAAAGGCATACAGGAAAGGCCACATACAAATATGCTTCTATTTGCCTAAAATGTCTAGAATAGACAAGTCTTTGGAGAAGGAAAATATATTAGTATTTATGGAGGGACAGGCAATGGGGAATGACTGCTAATGAGTATTGATTTCTTTCTGGGATAACAAAAATATTCTATAAATAGATAGTAGTGATAGTTGTACCACTTTGTGAATGCAATAAAATCTATCTACTGTTCACTTCAAATGAAATAAAATAAATTCTGAAAAAGAAAGCTTAATAAAAACAGTACAATCAAATCCAGAGGTTGGTTAGAGACCTATCAGTAAAATTGATAAACTCTAGCCAAACTGACCAAGATAAAAAGGAGAAGTCTCAAATTGTCAGTATCAGGAAAGAACATCACTATGGAGTCTGCAGACATTAAATAGGAAGAAGAGGAATTATTACAAACAATTTTATTATACTCATAATCTAGACAAATTAAAAAGCACCAAATTCAAAACACACAAACTCTTTCTCAAAAACAAATAATAAAAGAGCTTTATATCTGTTAAATACATTTAATTATGACTACAAATACTCTAAAAATATAAGTCCCAGATCTAGATTCTTTCATTAGTGGATACTCCCAAAGTTTCAGAATTCTATTAAACATCAACGAAAGAAAAATAATTCTACAAAGTTTCTGAGAAAATAAAAGAAGTAGAAACACTTCTCAATTTATTTTTATGAAACTTTCATTACCCTATTACTAAACGAAAGCCTATTACTAAAAACGTCTCTCCTGAATATTGATCCAAAATTCTTAACAAAATCTTATTAAATTGAATTCAAGAGCATATAAAAAGTATAATGTGTCACAACTAAATGTAATACAAGTCTGTGTAAATAAAATCAGTGAAATTAACCATCTTAGTAGATTAAAGTAAGAAAAAATATTATTTTCTCAATAAATGCAAAAAATAAGAATATTTCAATATCTAGTCATGATAAAAAAAGTTCTCAGCAAACTAGGAATAGGAGGAAACTTCCTTTACCTAATAAAGGGTGTTTACAAAACTTGCAGCTAACAACTTAATGACAAAAAAACTACATTCTTTCCCCCCAGAGCTATTGAGGGGAAAGTCAAAGATGTTCTCTCTTATTGGTCCCCTGTCTCTATTCACAGATAAAATATTATCTATGTAGAAAAATCTTAAAAATTTACAAAATAGTTCCCAAAAATAACAAGTTTAACAAGCAGCCAGAATACAACTCAATTATATTATGTACTACATACCAGCAGTCATCAACTTGAATTGGAAATTACCAAAACATTACCTTTTGTAATAGTTCCAAAAGAGCTAAATGCTTAGGAACACATTTAACAAAATATGTGAAGCATCTGTATGCTGAAAACCATAAAACATTTATGGAAGAAATCACAAACGATCTAAAATAATGGAGAGATAGACTGTGTTCATGAATTGAAGACTCAGTATTATGATGTCATTTCTACAAACAGATCTATTAATTTAATGCATTTGCAATCAAAATCCCAGAAAAAAAATTGAAGATATTGAGAAAATTGATTCTAAAATTTATAAGAGAAAGGAATAGAGTAGCATATTGGGAAAATAAACACACACTGCCAGTTTAAAGGACGCACTTTATAATGATGTTCTGTATATTGGCTAATTGAATTTAAATTTAAAAAAATTAAAGAATGTACTTTAAAGTAATAGTATAACCTTCTCCCAGTTAGCCAGACACAGAAAGAAAAATCTTGCCTGACAGATAGTGGCTAGGCTTATCATGGAGATTACTCCACAATATATAAAAATATCAAATCATTACGACGTGTGCCTGAAAGTAATAGGATATTAGATGTCATTTATATTTCAATAAAAAAAGAAAAATACTGCATGACCTCAAGTATATGTGGAATCTAAAAAAGTTGAATACACGGAAGCACCTTTCTACTCTAGAGAAAGGTGTTTTTGCCAGGGACTGAAAGGTGGGGAAAATGGGGAGATGTTGGTTAAAGGCTACAAAGCTGCAGATATATAAGATGAATACATCTAGAGACCTAATACGCAGCAAGATGATTTATTATTATTATAGTTAATAATAATCTATATGTACTGGCAATTTGCCAAGAGAGTATTCGGGTGTTCTCATAGCATACACACACCTATAAAAGGTAACTTTTGGAGATGGATATGTTAATTAGCTTGACTGTAGTGATAATTTCACTATGTACACTTATATCAAAATATCATGTTATTTACTTGAAATAGATATGATTTTTATTTTATTTTATTTTATTTTTTTTACGATTTTTATTTTAAAAAGTAGTACCCAACAAAGTAATATAATATTTACAGTAAACATACAGATCAATAGAACAGACTAGAGATAAATCCAGCAATAAATCCACAAATATAGAAACCTGATTTTTGACAGAGAAACTGAAACAATCAAATGGAAAAAGATAGTCATTTCAGCAAATACTGTTGGAACATTAAATAAACATCCATATATATTTTTTAAAAATCTCAGAATATACCTTACACTTATATACAAATTAACCCAAAATGGATAATAAACCTAACTATAAAATCAAAATTCTAAAATTTTTAGAGAAAAATATAGAAGAAAGAATATGGGAGCTTGGTTTGGCAAAAGAGTTTTTAGATGCCACAACAAAAGCATCACCCATTAAAAATATTGACAAATGGCATTTTGGATATTAAAAACATTCACTTGTCAGGAGAATAAAAAGACGAGTCACAGTTTGGGAGGAAATAACCACATATCGCATAAATGATAAAGGATCGCTATCTCTAATAATATATGAAAAATTCACAGTAGGAAGAGAAATAACTAAATTTAAAAGAAGAAGGAAAAATACCCATGAAGACACATTACCAAAGAAGAGATACAGATGGCAAATATGCATATGAAAAGATGCTCAATTTCATTTGTTTTTATGGAAATGCAAATTAAAACATATCTACTATTATTACATGCTTATTAAAATAACAGATATAAAAGATACCTACAACACTAAGTGGTGGGATGTGGAAGTGTCAGAACTCTCTTACATTTCTGGTGGTAATGTAAAATGGTACAAGCATTCTGGAAATCTGTTTGGCAGCAAACACAGTCAACATAAGACCTAGCAATCTCACTTCAGGCACTTACTAAAGTGGATTGAGAACTTATGCTCACACAGGAACACATAAAACCTACTTGCAAAATTTCACAGTGGTCTTACTTATATCACCAAAATCTAAGCCAATCTAAATATTCTTCAATAGGTAAGTCGATAAACAATCATGCAATGGCGTAATTCTCAGCAATAAAAAGGAATGAACTGTAAATCTATGCAAAAATATGGATGAAATTTATCTGCATTTAGCTAAGTGAGAGAAGCCAGTCCCAGGAGTTCCAAATATATATATATATATTTATAAATAAAAGTAGACCCAGAAAATTGAGACCATTTATTTATATATATATATATATATTTTTTAATTTTTATTTATTTATGATAGCCAGAGAGAGAGAGAGAGGCAGAGACACAGGCAGAGGGAGAAGCAGGCTCTATGCACCGGGAGCCCGACGTGGGATTCGATCCTGGGTCTCCAGGATCGCGCCCTGGGCCAAAGGCAGGTACCAAACCGCTGCGCCACCCAGGGATCCCAAATTGAGACCATTTAATGCCAGGAACACACATTCAAAAGTTTGCAAGAGATGCTAATTTACATGTATGAAGCATTCCACATAAAATGGGAGGCACTAAACTGATTCTATTATAATCCAATTCTTGTAAGTATCATGCCTTTTTAAAACACAAACTAGAGATTAAAAGAAAATATTTTCCACAAAACAGCCCTCATACACAAATTGGTTTGACTTCTAATCTAGCCTAGAGGAGAAAAGACTTATCCATATCTCATGTATAAGAAGGGATGCTAACTTCAGAACATGGTTCTTTACCACTACTCAGGTCAAGATAAAAATCAAAGCATGGAATATTTATTTATTTATTTATTTATTTATTTATTTATTTATTTATTTAAAAATTTTATTTATTTATTCATGACAGACACAGAGAGAGAGAGAGAGAGAGAGAGAGAGGCAGGGACACAGGCAGAGGGAGAAGCAGGCTCCATGCAGGGAGCCTGATGTTGGACTCGATCCCAGGTCTCCAGGATCACACCCCAGGATGAAGGCAACACTAAACCGCTGGGCCGCCAGGGTTGCCCAACGTGGGAATATTTAGAGGGAAACATTCTCAAAAATATTTTTGATAACCAGTATGATTTATCAAAGGAGACTAGAAAATACCTGCCCTGGAATGTTTGCAGCAGTATTAATACATGTTTCCTAAACCAGATCCTAAAAAATATATATATGCTATGCCTTCAAGTTCTTTTATTTGACAATTGAGATGGCCTAGTATATACGCATATCGATTGCTTAATTCGGATATTGAATTCCTTTATAAGCAACATGCAAGCCAGTATCAAAATCAGTAAGACTGGCACCTCATTTTCACCTGCCAAGAAAACATTGGTCAAGAAAACAGCACAACTCGCACCCACTCCTGAAGACCTTCACAGCACTACCATGCTGCACAGAGCATTCACCTTAACCCTCTGAATAAATGACCACTATTCAAGAGATAAATTTTCAAATGTGAGATCAGTTTGGATTTGGCAACTAAAGGAATGTGCTATCCTTCAAGAAATAGAGTGATAAGGCCAAACTTTCCTCTTTTTTTTTTTTCTCCTATTTATCAACAAAATGATCCTGTATTGAGGTATCTCAGATAAAGGAGCATCATTCCCAAGACGTAAATTTGATCCAAACCATGAAACTTTTTTAATGCATTGCATCAAGAATATCAAAGTAACTAGTAATAGGCTAGGTTTCTGAAAATATTTAACTTTCAGGGGAGGGCCTAGATATGTAGAATAATTATATACACACTGTAGCCATACACTATTAATTCTTTTTTTTATTATTAATTCTATGCTTATCCTCTCTTCATTGTGACTGCTGAAACAACTGGTGAAGGTATTCACTGTGCTGTAATCAGGTTCTTTGCACAGGCTGAAATAACCAGGTAAATAGTGCCCTGTGTAGTTTATTTAATTTAACTTAATTTTTATTTTTTTATTAATTTCAGTTAAAAGTTTAAAGTACTGATTCTTTGAATAATGATGATTCATGGCGAAATGATCTTTCATTTTAAACATCACCAACATAAAATTGAGTAATTATTCTAAATAACACAAGTCAGGCTTCAGCCTTTTTGTTTTTCTTTTAAAACTTTCTATTACATTTCTTTTTCTCCTCTGGTTCAAGATAAACATCACACTTGAAGCCTGACAATAATTACACTTGGTGACATTGGAGTGTATCTGTACTATTTGAGAGTAAGTTCTTTCACGAAGAAGATTCAACGAAATTCAATAAAATACAATGCAATTCCTATATTAACTTTAATGATGTTCTCCTGGAGCTCAGATGCTTGGAGAGGTTTTAAAAACAGGTAGCCTGGATGCCAGCTGGGGTTTTCTCAGCTCAGATTAAGCAGAGAACACTTGTGCAGCTTTATTAGCACACACAATTTAGCAGAGTAACAGTCAGGCTTCTCTATTTCATGGGTTGGTTGCTTACTGGTAATATCATTCCTGGGAGACTTCAGGACTTTTAATTATGCTGTGAATAGTTTACAGTATTGAGCTATGGAATGGAAATTAAACTGAGGACATTTTATTTGTGCACTGGTTAATTAAATAGCAGACAACAGCAAGCTAGACTTATAGAAACCTCAGCAGATTTGGTTTGCCAACCATGTGTGAAAATATTTTTTTCTCTTTTTAATTTCAATTAACAGCCAGGGTGCCAAAATAAAACTGAGTCAAAAGTGGGTTTTGAAATTTTACCTAGCACACAAAATGACCCAAGGATTTTCAAGCATTCAGTAGATATTCATAACTCCCAGTTCTGAAACCACCTTTTCAAGTTTATATTAAATGGATAAATCACGACTCCTGGAAAGTACAACTCATTGCTAACTCATAATAGATCTAAAATACTATAAAAAGAAAAGAGTGCTTACATGAAGGAATACATTCTACAGAGCTTATGAAAGAAGTATTAGAAAGTAATAATAAACTTCACCAAAACTTGATTATTAATAAGTAGTGTAGTTCTGAGTAATCTCACATATACAAAGGACAGTTTGGAGCCTCTATTGTGTACCATGTACCACGTGCTTTGCTAAATATTGGTGATAAGTATGATTCAATTTGTTTTCTCTTTTTAAAAAAGATTTTATTTATTTATTTGAGAGAGAAGGAGAACAAGTGGGGAGAAGGGGCAGAGAGGGAGAAGCCGACTCCCTGCTGAACAGAGAGCCTCAGGCAGTACTTGATCCCAGGATGGGAGAGTATGAACTGAGCTGAAGGCAGAGGCTTAAGCGACTGAGTCACCCAGGCATCCTTCAATTTGTTTTCTTTCTTTCTTTTTTTTAAAGATTTTATTTATTTATTCATGATAGTTACACAGAGAGAGAGAGAGAGGCAGAGACACAGGCAGAGGGAGAGGCAGGCCTCATGCAGGGAGCCCGACGTGGGATTCCATCCCGGGTCTCCAGGATCACGCCCTGGGCCAAAAGCAGGCGCTAAACCGCTGCGCCACCCAGGGATCCCCAATTTGTTTTCTTAAGGACACTTTTCAAATTAAAATCTGGTCATTTAGTGCGTAATATCCTTCAATCCCCTCTCATTGTTATTAGGATAAAGTCAAAATCCCTAAGAAAGTCCTTTAGCTCAAAGAGCTATGGAGGATTCTAGCTCTATCCATTTTTAGGGCCATATTTGCAACACTTTCCTGTAGTGTGCTCACAGACGACCACTCCTCCTCCTCCTCCTCCTCCTTCTTCTTTCTTCTTCTTCTTCTTCTTCTTCTTCTTCTTCTTCTTCTTCTTCTTCTTCTTCTTCTTCTTCCTCTTCCTCTTCCTCTTCCTCTTCTTCTTCTTCTTCTTCTTCTTCTTCTTTCTTCTTTTCATTGACACTTACTTTTATTTAATCTACTGTGCTATGATAATTGTGTTGGTTAATCTAATAATGCCCTTCATAGACTGTTTTCCTTTTCTCTAACCAGTGTGGAATCAAATTTAGGGGCAGGTATTGTATGTAATCCTCATAGTGTTTTAATCTTCTTTAATCTCAACCATGTCCACAACTTCTCTTTTATGATACCGTTTTTGTTTGTTTGTTTGTTTGTTTGTTTGTTTTTTTAAAGAACATAGTCTCTCATTTCATTTTTTAAAAATAGAATTCTCTTCATTTTGAGAGTGTCTGATGATTTTGTGTGACTGGATTGAGATTATACATTGTCAGCCACATCGTGTCCTTCTCAAGTGTGTACAATGTAGAAACATCTATTTATTTATTCATTTGAATATAGTTGACACACAATGTTACATTACTGTACAAATTACTGATTTGATAAGTTCATACATTATGCTACGTTCACCACAGAGGTTAGCTACACCTGTCCAGTTATATCTTACATCACTATTTGAGTATTGTTGACTATATTCCTATGCTGCACCTTTTAGTCCCGAGACTCATTCATTCCATAACTATTCCATTACTGGAAACCTGTATCTCCCACTCCTCTTGACCCATTTTGCCCATCTCCCTCCCCACTGTCTCTGGTAACCATCATCATAACAAACTTTTTCAATTCCTCAGATATGTTGGGCTCCTTCCCGACTCAGAGTCTTTGATGAATCTGATCCTTTTCTCTTAGAAGTTCTCTGCTCTCACCCAATTTAAACTTTTCCCCTATATTCATTCTTCAAATTTCATTATGAATACCACTATCTCATGGAAACCTTCATTGACCATCTCAGATTATAATCTCATTGCCTATTCTAATAATGGATCATGTGATTTTTTTTATTATTATTGTGGTTGTTGAGCAGGTAATTGGGTATATGTGTCTAGAGTCTTGGGGAGAAGTCCAGGTTTGAAATATAAATCTGGAGTCATGAGTATTTAAATGGTATGTAAAACCGTGAAGCTAAAGGATACCATTGCATAGGAATGAATACAGACAAAAAAAAAAAAAAAAAAAAAAAATTCTGGTAGATTCCAAGTCTACATTATCACATTTGTCAATTCCTGTCTTTTAACTTGTGAGTTTAGTCCACTTCTATTAATTGTTAATATATTTAGATCTACTACAACAAAAATAATTCATCATGTTTGTTGTGATTTTTTTATATTTTGTTTCTTCTTTAAAAAATAGTATCTTTATTTTCAGTCTAAAAATAAAATGATTTCCTACATTCTTAAGACTCTTGATCTTCTCCCAACTTCATCATCCTGTTAGATTTCTAAGACTGAGTTATAATAGATACATGGATACATGAACATATAGGTAGATAGATCTAGATAAATATTCATGTATATAGATCTAGATACAGACATATATATTTTAAGAAAGTAAGAAATGTTACTAAGTATCTGTGCATCTTTTTTCAAAGATCTGCTGATTTGGAGCCTCCTATTACTTACATGCTTCACGCACAACTGTGTTCAATGTAGTTTTGTGTAGCAGAACTTCTGTAGCCCTCGATAACCAAGAATGTATTTTCATACTCTCTATTTAAATGACAATTTTCTGGAATAAAATTCTAAATTCTTTTCCCTCAAACTTTAGAAATACAATTCCATCTTCTTTTCTCATTCATGTCTTAAGCTATTATTCATCTTCTTTGTCTTGTTCTTTTATCTATAATCTCTTTTTCCTTATAATCTTCTGTCTTTGATGTTTTAAATTTCACTCTATATGAAGGACTGCAATGTTTCTTATCTCTCCTCTACTGATGCTTGTGCCTTTTCAATAGCATAAGGTGTTTTGTTGTTTAATAAGTATCTTATCATTTTCTCATTTTACTTTTATTACATTTATCTCTGTTGTTTTTAAAATTTTTTTCTCTTCATTTTTATCTTCCAGTCATTCTGAGACTCCTACAATCTGCATATTATGTTTCCATTTTTATACTTCATATCTCTTATGTTTGATTTCTAATTCTGATTTTACAATTTTCTAATTTGTCTCTTGCTGTATCTATTCTATCTATTGAATTCTGTGTTTCAACTCTCACATTTTTCAAAGCTAATATTTTACCTGCTCTTTTTCTATCTTTTTAGAATAATATATTTCCTTACATAACTTAGTATGATTATTAAGTTACTATGAAATAGGTCTTTTGGTATCGATATTTCTGCTTCTGATACAATTTGTAATGTAGTGTCATTCTTTTTGTTTTCCTGCTTTATTGAGGTTGAATTGACAAGTAAAATTGTATATACTTAAAGTGTGTACATAATTCAGTATATGTATACATTGTAAAATGATTATAAGTAATTCACGCATCTACAGATTCAGTGCAATGTATATCATAATTCCAATGGCATTTTGGGCAGAAGTAAAAATAACAATCCTAAAATTTATATGGACTTACAAAGGACCCTAAATAACTACAGAAATTCTGAGGAAGAACACATCCAAGGCTGCACACTTTCTAATTTCAAACTCCATTACAAAGCTATAGTAATCAAAATGAATATGGTACTGGCTTAAAAACAGACATGTAGACCAGTTGAACAGAATAGAGCCTAAAAATAAACCCATGCATATGCAGTCAGCTAATCTGTGATAAGGGTGACAAGAGCACACATTTGAAAAGGATATTCTCTTCAATAAATGGTGGTGGTAAAAGTGTAAGACTAGGGAGGAGACATTGGCACTTATTTAAATGAACCTGCACCTGAACCACTCTTACAGCAAGGTCATAGTCAGGCCTGTCGGGGCAACTCCCACCTTCCATTGGGTCTGCTGGATTCCAAAAGAAGGGTCAGACCCCTCTTTTATGTTCCTATATCCGTGGTCTTTAGCATTTATAGATCTTATTAAATATTTACATAGTGATTACTTTTACTATGTGCCAATTACTGTTCTAAGGGCTTTACTTCAATCCCCAAAACATTCTAGGAGACAGGGACTACTATTATAATTCCCATTTCACAGAGAAGAAAACTGAGGCATGGAGAGGGTAAATCATGTGCCCAATGTCACTGATCTTACAAGAGGAAGAGACAGATTCACAACCTGGGCATTCTGGCTCTGGAGACCCCAGGTCCTTAACTGCCCTGTTATACTGTGCCCCTATTGTAGCTGCCTGTTTTCTTGTCTGGTAAACTTCGTGTGAATAGGGCCTGTGTCAATTTCTTCATCTTTACCTCCTTAGTAATTGGCATAGTGTCCAGGTCCTCAATAAAGAAAAAACTAGGAAGACCTACAAATGGCCAGCTAGCAGGGACACAAAAAGGTATTCACTATGACCAATCATGAGGGAAACACAAATCAAAACCACAATGAGATATCACCTCACATATGTTAGGATGTCTATTAATAAAAAGACAAGAGATAATAAATGTTGGCAAGTAGGTGGAGAAAAACAAACCCTTATGTCTGGTTGGAAATATAAACTGGCAGAGCCACAATGGAAAACATTATGGAAACTCCTCAAGAGAGCAAAAATAGAACTTGATATGATCCAGCAATCCCACTTCTGAGTATTCAAAGGAAACAAAATCATTATCCTGAGAAGGTATCTATACTCCCATGTTCTTAGCAGCATTATTCATAATAGCCAAAGTATGGAAACAATCTAAGTGTCCATCAACGAATGGATAAAGAAAATGTGGTGTGTGTGTGTGTGTGTGTGTGTGTGTATCCTGTCATTTGCAACAGTTTGGTTGGACCTAGTAGCTAAGTAAGCTAAACAGAGAGAGACAAATTCTGCATGGTATCACTTATTTGTGGAATTAGAAGAATATCTCACACTCATAATTAGCAGAAAAGTGGTTTCCAAGGATGGAGAAAGTAAGGAGGGTTTGGTGAAAGGATACAAAATTTCATTTGTAAGATAAGTAAGATATAAGGATCTAAAGAACAATAACAAAAAAGAATGAAACTGGAGCCTTGTCCTCACAAATCAACTCGAAATGGATTAGACTTACATGTAAGATCTGAGACTGTACAACTTCTAGAAGAAAACATAGAGAAGAGTTCCTTTTTCCTTTTCTTTTGAAAGAGATACTCTGCAAGTGTTATTTTGTTTTGTGAGTTCATTTTCCTCTGAGAGGAATGGCTTCTCTGTTAAATATCATTCATGGGGAAGGCCAGGCACGGCTCTGGTCAGTTTGAGGTAGTGGCAGATGAATTTCATTCTTTCCCTAGGGGAAGGAGCCAGCACCCAGGTTGGTTAGCCTGCTTTCCTATGGCACTCTGAGTTTTAGAGGGCTCAGGGATGTGGGGAAGACATCAAATCAAACTGTTGGGGAGCAACAATTGGGAAGAGGAGATTAAAGGACACAGTGTTGTTCCAACTGAAGAAAGTGTTCCAAGAAGGTGACGCTCATCAGAAAGATGTAGACCAATAACTAGATAGAGAAGCGGGATACAAAGATGGTGTTTGTACGTTTGGAGAACTAAAAGTATAATCTCTGTGTGCCAATATCAAAGTTCTTCTTCAGAATAATGAGTCAGTCATGTTGAACTTCATTAATTAGCCATTTTTATTTTAATTTGTAGTCACAATATTCCCTATAAGTTAGCACTAAAGATATATTCTTTATTTCTGGAAAAATTATCCTATTCTTTCTATTTCAAAAATATAAATTTCACTAAAAATGTTAAGAAAGCTTAAAAATATATAATATTTTAATATATAATTTATAATTTATAATATATTATAAATATATTAAATATATTAAAATATATTACTTCATATTTATTTTTGACCACAGGTTTCTTATTAACCATCCATATTTATTTTGTAAATAATAATACCTTCTGAATCTTTATTCTTAGCACTGTTTCCAACTCATGGTTTTTAACAAACTGAGTAATTTCAGAAAGCAAATAGGAAAATAGGTCAGTTCTTATTTAATTGCGATTCAACTTTAATACACGCTGATATATGCCTGTTTTGATTCTAGGTTAGCATGTCATTAGGAAATAATGTGCTTGTACATATTCATTGTTATAACTGTCCTGTTGCAACAACTGGCTAGCAGTAATGCCAAAACAAAGATTCATTACAAACAGGCTAATTTATTTAAGTAAGTATCTCACTGTGTGACCCTGTAATCATTCAATTTGACATACCAGCTAAAGTGCCAAATAATTCTCCCACTACATCATTTATTTTTTATAAATAAATAGTGAGTATGAGCAATCTTGCCTTCTGTGCCTTCATCCCACAATTCATTGTTATGGTGATGTCTAAACCCTTAAGTTTTTGGGCACACACTATGGATAAGAGGGTGTTTGCATGTCTCCAGAATGGCTCTGAAGGCACATATTGACAGAAGCACTAATTAGTCAAGCATATTTCAAAGCAAATAATTGGTGTGGAGACTTTCAGCAAGACTTGCTCATGAAACTAGACATATAATTGGTAATATAGATCATCAGCTGTTACTGCTCTCTTCTCAGAATCATATGGGCAATTCTAAGCAATCAATCCTGAACTGATACATACTGCATATTTTCCTTTGAAATAAGAAAAATTTACCAAACTAGATGCACACTTCTAAATGAAAGGGGGGGAAGGCAAATTTGGCGATAGAGTGAAGTTAAACTTTGCCTTTATAAAGACTTGAGCCCAGACCTCAGGCAAATTATTTATCCTTCGTGAGCCTGATTTTTTATCTTTTTTTAAAATTTTTTATCTTTTGAAATATAGTTGTATCCTTCAAAGAGTTGTGATGATTTATGAAGTCAAGAAAAAAAAATCTCTACAAGAGGGCATCTGGTATAGTCCTTGTCACTTAAGAAATGTTAGTGTTTTAAAAAAACTATGTCTATGTTTGATAGGTTAAATGAAACAGGGACAAGGTATAATTTGTAAATTTATAAAATTGGTTAATCACTTCTCTTTGTCTCTCCTTTCTTCTCTTTCTCCTGCTTTTTCCTCCTACTCTTCTTATTTTTTTCTTCCCTCTTCCCTATCACTCCCTCTCTCCTACATTTGTGGAATTCTCTTATTTTGGCGATATCCAGTCTGCATAACTATCCCAAAATATACTGTCTAAACAACAACATATTATGAGTGTTCATGGTTTTGTGGATTTTGTGGACTTCCTAGGTTTGGTTGACCAGTTCCTGCTTATGATCTCTCAAGGGGTTGCAGTCTGTGTTAAGCGGGGACTGTAGTAGTCTTAAAAGTTTGACTGGGCTGGATATCTAAGACAGTGTACTCACATAACTGATGATGGAAACTGACTATCAGCTGGAAGTTCAATAGCGGCTTTCAATCAGACCATCTTCACATGGCCTCACATGTGTTCTGGATTTATCACTGTATGTTAGATGAGTTTTATTTATTTTGAAATATTTTATTACTTATATATTTAATAGAGAGAATGCATGAGAGAGGAGGAGGGACAGAGGGAGAGGGAGAAAGACAAGCAGACTCCCCACTGTGTGCGGAGCCCAAGGCAGCGCCCAACACGGGGCTTGATGCAGGGCTTGATCCTGAAACCCTGAGGATCATGACCTGAGCTGAGTTCAGGTACCCTGACAGATGAGTTTTAAAGTAAGCAACCAAAAGCAAATATCCCTGAAGACTGAAGCAGAAGCCATAAGGATTGTTTTTTATCTCACTTCCATCACATCTTCTTGGTGAAGAACAAGTTACAGAGTCAACCAGATTCAAGGGGAAATACAGCAAGATAAACAGAAAGGGAAAGCAGTATCTTGTAGATTGACTACTAGATCTAATTTACCCATCCTGGGAGAAATTAGCATCAGGAAGAAGCTGAATATTAAAAATAAATAAAATAAAATAAAATAAAATTTTTAAAAAAGAAGCTGAATATTCCAAATTAGGCAAACCTGGGAGATATTGTGAGTTTGGTTCAACTACACAACAAAGCAAGCCCAACGAAATATTTTGGTTCCCTAGTACATATAAAAGTGACATTTACACTATGCTGGAGTCTAGTAAGTATTCAATAGCATTATGTCTAAAAAACAATGCACATGCCTTAATTAAAAATACTTTATTGCTAAAAATGCCAACAACTATTTGAGCTTTTGGGGAGTCAATCTTTTTTGCTGGTACAGCATCTTGCCCCAATCTTAATGGCCACTGATTGATGAGGGTGGTGATTGCTGAAGGCTGGAGTGGTTGCGTCAATTTTATAAAATAAGACATCAATGACGTCTACTGTATCGATTGACTCTCCCTTTCAAAAACAATTTCTCCGTAGCATGCAATGTTGTTTGACAGCATTTTACCTATAGAACTTCTTTAAAAGTTGGTGTCAATCCTCTCAAGCCCTACCACTGCTTTACCAACCAAGTTTATGTACCATTCTAAATCCTCTGCTGTCATTTCAACAATCTTCACAGTAACTTTACTAGTAGATTCCCTCACAAGAAACTACTCTCTTTGCTCATCCATAAAAAGCAACTCCTCATTCATTAAAGTTTTACCATGAGATTGCAGCAGTTCAGTCTATCTTCAGGCTCTATTTCTCATTCTATTTCCACCACATCTGTAGTCACTTCTCCCACTGATGTTTTGAACTCCTCAAAGTCATCATCCATGAGGGCTGGAGTTAATTTCTCCCAAACTCCTGTTCATGTTGATATTTTGACCTCTTTCCATGAATCATGCCCTTAATGGTATCTAGAATGGTGAATCCTTCCCAGGAAATTTTAAATTTAATTTGCCCAGATCCATCAGAGCAATCACTATCTATGGCAGTTCTAGCCTTCAAAATGTATTTTTAAAAAAAGATTTTATTTATTTATTCATGAAAGACACAAAGAGAGAGGCAGAGACATAGACAGAGGGAGAAGCAGGCTCCCTTCAGGGAGCCCGATGTGGGACTCGATCCCAGGACCCTGGTCATGCCCTGAGTCGAAGGCAGACGCTCAACCACTGAGCCACCCAGGTGCCCCTCAAAATGTATTTCTTAAATAATAAGACTTGAATGTTGAAATTACACCTTGTTCCTTTAAGACTTCAGAATGGATGTTGTGTTAGCAGGCATGAAAACAACATTAATCTCATTGTACATCTCCAACAGGACTCTTGAGTGACCAGGTGCATTGTCAATGAGCAGTAATATTTTGAAAAGAACCTTTTTTCTGAGAATAAGTCTCAATAGTGAGCTTAAAATAGTCAATAATCCATATTGTTAATGGATGTATTATCATGCTGGTTTTCTTATTCCACTTATTGGACACAGGCATAATTTAGCATAATTCTTAAGGGCCCTAGGATTTTGAGAATGCTAATTGAACATTGATTGGCTTCTACTTCAGATCACAAGCTACATGAGCCCCTAACAAGAGTCATTCTGGGGGCAGCCCAGGTGCCTCAGTGGTTTAGCGCCACTTTCTGTCCAGGGTGTAGTCCTGGGGGCCCAGGATTGAGTCCCATATCGGGCTCCCCGCATGGAGCCTGCTTCTCCCTCTGCCTGTGTCTCTGCCTTTCTCTATGTCTCTCATGAATAACTAAAGAAAAACCTTTAAAAAAAAAAAAAAAAAAAAAAAAGAGTCATCCTGCCCTTTCACGTTTGAAGCCAGGCATTAACTTCTCTTTAGCTATGAAACTCCTAGATGATATCTTCTTTCAATGAAAGGCTACTATATCTACATTGAAAATCCATTGTTCAGTGTAGCCACCTTCGGTGTCTTAGCTAGATCTTCTGCATAAGGTACTATAACTTCTACATCAACACCTGCTACTTCACCTCATACCTTCATATTATGGAAATAGCTTCTTTCCTTAAACCTCACGAACCAACTTCTGGTAGCTTCAGGCTTTCCTTCTGCACCTTCCTCATCCTCTCTCAGCCTTCGTGAAATGAAAAGTTAAGGCCTTGCTCTGGGCTAGGCTTTGCCTTAAGGGAATGTTGTGGCTAGTTTGATCTTCTATCTACACTGCTAAACCTTGTCCATATCAGCAATAAGGCCATTTTACTTTCTTCTCATTCAAGTGTTCACTAGACTAGCACTTTTAATTTCTTTCAAGGACTTTTCCATTGCATTAACAATTTGTTTAACTGTTTGGCACAAGAGGCCTAGCTTTCAGCCCACCTTGGCCTTCAACACGCCTTCCTCACTAAACATGGTCATTTCTAGCTGCCATGCTTCTAGTTGTTAAGTAAGAGAAACGTGACTCTTTCACTTGAACACTTAGAGGCCATTATCAGGTTATTACCTGTCCTAATTTCAATATTGCTGTGTCAGGAAAAAGGGAGGCTGGAGGAAAGGAAGAAAGATGTGGGAACAGGGGGCCAGTGGAGCAATCAGAACATACACAACATTTATCTATTAAGTTTGCCATCTTATGTGGGCATGATTTGTGACACCCAAAAAAATGGCTATAGTAATGTCAGAGATTACTGGTCACAGATCACCATGACAAACATAAATAATAAAGAAAAGTTCGAAATTCGAAATACTGTTGAGAATACCAAAATGTGACATGGAGACATGAAGTGAGCAAATGCTGTTAGAAAAATGGCACCAATAGTTGCTTCAGGCAGGATTGCCACAAACCTCCAATTTGTAAGAAGTGCAATAGCTGCAAAGTGCAATAAAGTGAAGTGCCATAAAATGAGGTAAGCCTGTACTTTTTTTGGGGGGGCACTTGCTTTTAGAGCATATGCTTTTATGACATATGCCTTAGGCTTAGCCAAAACATACAGCTGCCCTGGCCTGAGAGTCTGTAGCTAATGGCCCAAGAAAGTATTGCTATTGAAAGTCATTTCTGGCAGTGGTTTCAACAGTGGACAGCATCCCTAGTTTTCAAGGGCAGCAGTGCCTGCATCAGGGGCAGTGCGGGTCTCCAATGAATAAATCGGAATGGTCAGAGTCAGGGTACAGGTGGTAGTAGCTAGTCCTCAGCCATGACAGAGCAGGCTTGACTTGTTTGTGTCTTGATACTGGATGTGAGCCTGCCCTTATATTTTCCGAGTCTCACCCACAGGGTTTTCAGTGTTTCTTCTTGCCACCCATGATCTCTTAATATACTCAATTTTTGCAAAGTTGTGGAACGTATTTGTATAAGGTTAACTTTAGCTTTTTACTGTTTTGCCATCAAATTTTTTTATTGTTAAAAAGATTGTAGAAGAATCTTGACAAAAAAACTTGCAGTGAGTCCGCTGAGTAAAATTCCGATAGCACTGAGTCATCTAACCCACCTACAGAAGCCGGAACACTAAATAAATGTTGCCAGGAGTGAAGAGTGAAGGCACATACCAACCAAGGGAAGTAAAGCAAAAGAAGATACTACAGGAAAGATTCATCTTAAAGTATTTGTGGCAAGTTACTTAACGGTTGTACATCAGATTTTTCTCACAGTACAAAAGATGTGAGATAAACAACATTTAGCAAAGTACCAATAGCAAAGGCATATTGCGATTTTAACTCCTGTTCTGATTTTTTAAAAGATTTTATTTATTTATTCATGAGAGACACAGAGAGAGGCAAAGACACAGACAGAGAGAGAAGTAGGAGCCCAACACAGGACTCAATCCCAGGACTCTAGGATCACACCCTGTGCCAAAGGCAGATGCTCAACCACTGAGCCACCCAGGTGTCCCCTGTTCTGAGTTTCAAAGAAAAACTGTCAATAATATGAAGCCAATTGGAAAGCAGAATGTATATGTAAAATAAAAGAAGGGGAAGCTTTTAATAAATACTGCTTGAGTCCAATGGTCAATTGCAGCTAATTCACAACAAACATCATGCAAGCACTGATCATGCCTCATGTGTGAAATTGATTCTAGAGTGCTGAATTTTTCTGACCTTATACTCTTACATGGCTTATCTCTCAAAGAATAGACCATTTAGATTCTTTGTTCAGAATACTTTGCATCAGATGAGTGTGTGTGTGTGTGTGTGTGTGTGTGTGTGTGTTCAGGAGAGAGAGGAAGAGAGAAGTAGAAAAAGAGAGTTAAGGGGGTAAAATGTTATGAAGAACCAAAATAAATAATGCAACTTTCATCCATGTAAATCCCTTTCTATTTTCAGCAGCAGGCCATTTACCAAAGCATGAATATCAAGGTATCAATTAGAGTTCCAATTAGACCATAGTATTCCCTCCCCCACCCCCCCAAAAAAAACAACACTTGCAAATTGATAGTTTTCCCCAAGGAGGCTGCTCACTAAATTTCATGAAGGAGTACCTCAGTTTTGGTAAGACATTTGAAAATTCATTGGTAAGTGAGAATAAATATCATAAAATATAACATTAATACTGTTAATTTAATTAACCTATGTCTGACTTCTGAAAAATAAATTGTATTTTGAAAAGTCTTTGATACCTTAGGGACCATGACTATGGCAAAAGCATTTCTTATTTCCTCCACCACTTCCTTCTGAGCACTTCTCTCATTATTAGGCATGATGTATGGCTAGTAAATATTTACAATGGTCATGTCAATATCACCATGTGAAATATGTTGAAGAGTAAAGGCCAGGATTTCTTATCAAGTCATCAGCAGAATATGGATAACTTATGACTCTAACACTGACTTTCTTTAAAAGTTGACTCTTAGTAATGCTCATATAGGTATTTATTTTAATGAACAATTTATATAAAATATTTTTCTTTTTTTGGTGCTGAAAACTGAGAATGAACCATTATATAGAAATATTTCAAATTCACTGGATAACATAAATGATCAAAATAACCTCAGATTCCCAAAATAATTGGCAAATTCTGTAAAGAAAAAATAGCTCATTAAAAATATATCTATATGTATATACATTTACATATATATTTTTGAAAATCCTTTCATATGCTGAGGCACCTGAGTGGCTTAGTTGGATGAGCATCCAACTCTTGATTTTAGCTCAGATCATGATTTTGGGATTAGGCTCTCATGAGGCTGGGTGTAGAACCTGCTTGAGATTCTCTCCTTCTCCCTCTGATGCCCCCCTCCACTCTCTCTCTCAAAACAAAAAGAAAAACAAAACATTTCACAAGATTTAATGAGTCAGATGTTCTGTTCAGTTCATTCTTAAGATAACCTCTATGTCTGGGTATTATTATTAATCCCTATCTTATTTATAAGGGAATTAAGACCAGAGGGAATTAAGTAACTTGCCAAATATCACACTCTTAGTGTGTGATTGAGCTGAGATTTGAACGTAGGTTGACTGGTTCCAAAGTCAATCTCCTCAAACCTCAGTATCTTATCTTTAAAGAGATCATAGCATGTGGCACCTTCTTCACAGGTCTCTGAACGCATTTATGAAGATTTACTGGCTTGACATTTGATGTTCATTCATCATCAAAAGTTGTTCAATTATTTAACATTTCAAGCACTGATGAGTGCTTTAGTTATTGAAATGGAACTGGAACAAGAGATCACACTTTGAAACAAAAGCCCTATTTTGATTTGAGAATGTGGTGAATCAATGGAATAATGTTTATAATTGTATTTCTATTTGATATCCTGTATGATACTATTATCTGTTATAGAAAGGTATGAGGGCTCTTTAGTCCAAGAGGGTAGTCTCAAAGGCTTTGTTATTTATGAGCTATTCCCTCAGAGAGAAAATAGTACATGTTTTATTCTAAAGAAAGACCATAAAATATGAATATACAGGAGTAGCCATTTGGGCATTAGCATTTTTCAGTTTGTTTGCACAGCTCACACAATTTAACTGGAAGACAAAATAAGAAACCTTATTGTAGTGGCATCATCCAAATGTAGCTATCTTATCCTTCAACTCGGGAAATGTCTGGTCATCAGATAATCCGAATAGTATTATAAATTAAGAGTTAGTTCATGTAGAATGTAATTTTCTCCCTTATTTCTACATATGCTCATCTTCTTTAAAATAGGAACAAATCATTGTTTAGCTTTCAGAGTAATTTTAATTTTTATTTTCACTTTGATGCTTACACTGACCCTCCCTAGTAGCTCCATGATCCATTGATGATATCCAGCTCAATCCTGCCCTTAGGCACAGTCTGTAAATACTGGAAAATTATATTAATAGTACTGTGACTTATAAAGTATGTGTGTTTGATTGATGTTATCTGTAGATGATACCAGTTTGCCTAGTTATCATGGACATAGTATCAAAATTTTTCGCACAAAAATTTCATCTGAGTTCAGTCATAATCATTCAGCTGCTTAACATGTATTAGTTGACTAGTCTTTTTTTTTTTTAAAGACTTTATTTATTTATTCATGAGAAAGGAAAAGAGAGAGGCAGAAACACAGGCAGAGGGAGATGTAGGCTCCATGCTGGGAGCCCGATGTGAGACTCCATCTCGGATCCTGGGATCACATCCTGAGCCAAAGGCGGATGCTCAACTGATGAGCCACCCAGGCGTCCCTAATTGACTAGTCTTATATTCTAGGGGCAAGCAACATAAAGAGCCAACAGACAAAGCTCATACTTCGGTAGAATTATACTCCAGTAGAGAAGACAGACATTCACATTTCAGTAGATATAATTTATGTTTATTATAAAAACGATTTTAAAAAATTCAAAAAAATACGAAATTGGAGTGATGAGATGGAAATGATAACTTTAATAGATGCAGTTACTGGACCCTCTCTAGTAGGTAGCATTTAAGCAGAATCTGTGCTTTAACTACTATACACACGTGCCCATATATGCATAATGTGATATTACCTACACACGTATATATAATATATATTATCTCTAGAATACCACATTGAGTTGTATACCATTCTTAATTATTTGTGATGATTCCAGAATTGCAAAAGTATTTTCTTCTTTTTTTTTCTTGCATAAAACTATCTTTACTGTCTCAGAACATTTTGAGTAGAGATTCTAAATAATGGGATTAAAGTGTCTAAAGGCACAAACACATTTAAATCTCTCGATACGTGTGCTGTTTACAATTATTTTTTGGCCTACCAATTATACGTAAAGGCAGATGATAATCGATAGCCATACTGCCTAAACATTTCAATAATATATTCTGTATGCTAAGGCTCATTCCCAGAAGCTGGGCCAATCTCTGAGTATTTTGCCATAGGAAAGCAGCAGTGCAGGTGGCAGCATGTAAAGTCAGCATTTAAGAAGGAGCGAAACATTAAGAGCTGGAAGGAGAGAAGCGAATAGTATTCCAAACTGAGAATTTGGTACCTCTCTTCTAATTGTTCTCACTTTAGAAAACATCCACATGAACACTATGTTCTTTGATCAGATACCTCTATTTTCAAACCAGCTAGATAAAAATTTAAAGATCAATGCATTTCAAAATCACTATGTTTTAAACAACCTTCTTTTTCTTGGAATGACCAACATAATAATTAACTGGAGCTATTTTATGTATTGCCAGAAATATTGTGCATCACTCAGACTAAATATACTGGTTTGCATTTTTCTGGCATGTGACAAAATGTGTGCTTCTCCAGAATGTCAACGCAAGTTATCAGTCAGTCTTTCCATAATTTTTAATATTTAATGTCTAGTGACTCATGTTGACTGATTTTTTGTCACGATATATTATCATATGTGTTAAAAATTAAGAGCCGTGCTGTCAGGAAACTTCAGGAGGCATTTAACATATGAGCTAATGCTTTCCATAAATATGTCCATGCATTCACATTCACATCTTTACTTATCTCAGATGAAAGCCTATGGAAAGAACTTCATTAAAGCATTATGAAAAAGATATTTACTGAGAGAAAGACAAAATGATTAATACATAGCAGTCATGAAACACATTGGAGCTGATGGTCTTGCCCTTAAAAAGAGCTATAAACATCTCTGCTTGAAATGGTGATGTTCGTTAATGTCACAGCGCCCTCTAGGTTCGAGAGCATGCAATAGGGACAAGACGAATGCAATCTTTAAACAGCTGATGAAACCTGATTTTTCCATATAAATTTTTACACGTAAAGGTACAATTAACTTCTCAACTTGTTTATCAGTCAATTTTATAGTCTGGCTACATAAAGCCAACAGGATACCGTTAAGATTTTACAAGCAAAAAAAAAAAAGAATTTTAAATCCATAGTTAATTTCTTTGGAGAACAGCCACTCACCTGATGTGCTTGAATATTAAAAGCAGAAATGATTTTGAGTGGGAAAATAAGACATTTTAATGCTGAAAATGAACATTTAGAAGTCTTCAAAGTAATAGAAAAATATTTGACTTTGACATAAACCATAAGCATAAATTATAGGTTTCATTTATAAGGCATCTTGCAAATTATAAGGAAAGCCTGATGAATTATATAGAAACCTTCTACAAGGCATATTTTATCATAGAACTAATGCCAGAGGAACAGATGAAATGCACTCTTTTAGAAATTACTATCCAGAAGAAAAGACCTTTTTCCCTCCTACCCTTTAGTATCTATCTATGTGTATCCATCAATATCCTAAAGTAAAACTTCAGATTCTTTCACAAATTTTGCCCTCAACGTGTTAAAGGCAAGATGAAAATAGAATAGAGAAGCTCAACTTTGTGGAAAGCTTAAATAGGAATAGTTCTAAATGCTTGTTTTTATTAGTAATTTGAAATGTTTGATCTTTTACGGTACCTGTTAGCTTACATTAATTATTGTAGGCTTTAAGCAATTATACATATTGAATTATCTGACACAAGATGAAATGCACAAAAATGGAAGTTTTGATTGAGGATTTTTATTCTAAATTTTCCATTTATCCAATATGGTGCCAAGAAGAAGAAGAAGAGGAAGTTGGAAAAAATGGATTGGGTAAATAAGGTTGAAATTTTTCATAAACAAAGTGTTTATCAAACTGGAAAAGGGGAGTGGCTTTAGGATCTAAGAAATCTCAAATGTTTCTGTCATACACTTTAAATGTTACAACGGTTAAGACTTTTAAAGTACTATGATAATTTTGAGAAATTATTCTACCCTTTTTCCTCCAAAATTGCCAAACTTTTTCTACATCATCCATAACATAATGCTATTGAAATTTGAATGTATAACATGTTAGAAAAATAGGCAGCCAAACTAAAACAAATAAACTTTAGAATAAGAAAAGTTAAATACAAGTATGTTCAAACTCAACCTTGTGACTTCTACCAAATGTACTAATAAGCTATAACATGACTAATAAAAATTATACATAGACATATTTAAAATTGTCAAGGAGTTTTAAAAATAGAAATTATTCTGAAATTTCTACTCTCAGATCTAAATATAAAGTTGGAAACTTTCAATGCCTAAATACATTTTTTCCCCCAAAAATGAAGACTTGAAAACAGAGAATATGAACAAGGGGCCCATGTTTTTGTTTCAAGAATGTGGTGGAAGAATGAACTGTTTTGCAAATTATAATTATATTCCAACTTTAATATTTAGAAAATTATTAAACAAATTATTGAACATATTTCCTTTTTCCAAACCAAAAACATAATTTTAAAAGCATGTACTTTATAAACTTAATACAGCTTTAAAAACTAAGAAAATCAGAAAAGGAGCCAATTTATTTACTTTCTCCTTCAAGGGTAGGGAAGAAAGCTCAAATAACAATTTGAGCTTTTTGTTTTAAAAACTGTGAGTGAGTGGCAGCATTTACAAATGAAATATTATAGAGCAAACCTGTCAATACAAGAACAAATTGCACAGTAGAAAAAAAGGAATTGCACAAATAGTTTCTAAAGCAGGTTGTCAATTTGGGAAGTGACCATCTTATACATTTTTGAGTAGATTAGTAGATATTTGGGGGAGAGATTCACTAACCATTCATTAATATGCCATGCAGTATTTAATTGAATGTGACTATCCCTATAACGCTGAAAAGAAAAAAGTCCAAAAAGTTAAGGTTCATTATTCAGAAAATTATACTTAACTGTGACTATTAAAAATGAGGAAAATATATCCCAAACCCTCGAATTTAGTCCCATTTGTAGGTTAAGCAGATATACTGGGCACACTCTAAAATCATGAATGCTTGCAATCAATGATCTGGCAAAGATGATGATGGAGAGTCAAGGTTAAATTAGTAGACAAAGACAAGAAATACAGTGATAAAGACATACAGTCCCTGCCCTCTACCTCATTCTAACTTTACAAAAAGAAGTTGGGGTCTAAATGTCTCCTCCATCCAATATATCCCCATTTCTGCTACCAATGACTTCCCTGTTGCTGGATCCTGAACCCTCAGCTCAGACAATCATCCCTGTTTGCTTTCTACTCCAGCTTCTTCTATCTGGTCTTCCCTTGCTACAGTTTATTATTTATGTTGCAGCGGAATGACCTTTCAAAACCATCAATCCAGATAATAAGCTCCATGAGGGAAAGGACCCTGACAATGACAAATTCACTGCAGTCTAGTTCCTAACCCATGAGCCAGCACCTGGCACACAGCGCACGAAGCAAACCTTTAATGAATATTATTGAATGAGTGAATGAACAAATAAAAAACCTACTCATTGCATTCCCTTCAGCAGCACCACATAAATTTCAACTATATTAATGTGACCTAGAAGCCACTGCATACACATCCTTTTTAAATCTCTGCCTCTATGTGCTCCTATCGCACACAATGGACTCTAACATTCAACAACAGTGCACTTCTTTCAGTTAAAAAAAAAAAAAAAAAAAAAAAAAGCTCTGCTTAATTTTCAGTCCTTACTATTTACTTTCTCTCATCTAGAATATTCCCACACTTTTGCTCTCTTTTTTCCCTCTAAACGGCCCTTCTTAAGGCTAACACCTACTCATCTTTCAGCTTCAGGTCTCTGACAATATATCACCTCAAATCCCTCTGTCAAAGCTCCCAAAATACCAAGGACAAATGTCATGCTGAATTTAGCATAGAGTACAATGCCAAGCACATGATGTACTCTCAACAAATGTGTACGGAAAGAAAGAAAAAGAAATGTCAAGTGACTGATAATTGGTTGCTTCAAGATTATTTAGTCTATTTGTTGATCCAACTTAACTCGTTTTTCAACTTGTTTTGCAGATTTGACTATTGCTCTCATGACAAAAGTTCATGCAATCCAGGACTTCTAACAAAGTTTCCAAGGTAAAATCAGTATCTAGGAAAATGATGATCATTTCTTGTTAATATTCAATAAATTGGGGGATCCCTGGGCGGCGCAGCGGTTTAGCGCCTGCCTTTGGCCCAGGGCGCGATCCTGGAGACCCGGGATCGAATCCCACATCAGGCTCCCGGTGCATGGAGCCTGCTTCTCCCTCTGCCTGTGTCTCTGCCTCTCTCTCTCTCTCTCTGTGACTATCATAAGTAAATTAAAAAAAAAAAATTCAATAAATTGGTTACAAACACGGTGCAAATATGCAGACATGGATGTAAATTCATATATATTCACAATAATTATTGATGCATTTAATAAAACATAACTGATTGACAGTGTGTCAGAATAGGACAAACATGGAACCTCAGTTATGTGTCTACCTGGGCTGGAATCTTAGGCAACTTTTCTGACCTTAAGCTAGTTACCTGATATCTCTGAAGCCCATTTTCCTCATGTATAGAGACAAAAGCACCCTGTATTGTGATTGGAAGGAATACAGACATTAGAGGTGTTCAGAAATGGGTGTCACTATTTCAAGGTTCATCTGTTAAAATATATATCATAGAATATCTTTTTATTATTTTAGTGGAAAGGGTTATTAACAAATAAGAGAGAGTACTACTCAAGAATACCACAGTAGATATCTTGATAAGCCTGTTTTCCTATTTAAGGAGATAATTAAGATTTGACCATGACTAATTACCTTAGAGATAGGTTTCCTGCCTCTATTGCAAATTAATTTGTGTCACATAAAGTGCACCAAACATGCATTAAATCAAGTATTCAGTGTCTGATAATCAATTCATCCTAAAAAAATAAACACTTGTAAGTGTAAGTGATGTCTTTTATAATTTTTTAAAAATGTTACCAGAGACCATGTAAAATTTTTCGATGGACTATTCTTCATACATTTAACCTTTAATCCTTTACTCATCTGGATTTACAGCTAAATATCTAAAGTGAATCTACAGATTAAAATAGTCCCAAACTATTCACAGTGTTTGGTTTAGCAGGTTACTTGAAATTATTTCTGAGGTGTTTCTTATATGCCAGGCACAGTTCTAGGCACTAACAATATAACAATGAACAAAATGGGGGGAAATAGCTCTATTTTCACAACAGCTGAAAACATCACCCATTTATTATTTTGGTTCTGTAGGTCACAAGTCTGACTGGTATTGGCTGGGACCTCTACTTAGGTTCTTACAACATTGGAAAAACGAGATGTTGGCAGAGGTTGGCTCTTATCTGTACTCTCTGGGAAATAATCTACATCCAAGATCATTCATGCCATTAGCGGAGTTCATCTTGCAGTTGTGGGACTGGGGTCCTCATTTCTTTATTGACTATCAGCTAAGGATCATGCTTCGCTCCTTGTGGCTGCTCCTGGCTCATGACCCAGTCCACCTCCAAAAGCAGCAACAGCACTTCAAATTCTTCTCTCAATTTCAATATCTCTGTCTCCTTTCTGCATCCAGAGAAAACTGCTTTTAAAGGGCTTACCTGACTGAGTCAATTCCACCTAGAAAGATGGATAATCTCTTTTATCTTAAGGCCAATTGGTTTGAGATTTTATTACAGCTGTAAAATCTGTTCACAGCAGTACCTACATTAGTGTTTGAATGAATAATCAACAACAGAAATCTTGGGAATAGGACATGTGCCCTAGCCCCTGCTACCAAAACAGGGGGTACCAACTTTAAAAAGAAATGAGTAAAATGAGTTGGCACTTAGGCTGTAAGAAATGATCATGTGGAAAAGTATTGTGAACTCACGTTCTATAGGCTGAAACATAATACATACCTAGGGAGACCTGGGCTTCTGGAGGCAACAGGCTAAATAAAAAGAACAATGAAAATCTCCCTGGAGTTTAAAGCAGAGCAGTAGTGGAATAATGTTGAATATGTCAGGGGTGGGGAAGACAGAGGGAGAGATCTTAGCAGGAGCATTTAGTGTTTGGTAACTCCACTCAGCTCTCATCAGTGTTTGTTCACAGGCCACGGGAGGAAAGGCATCTTACAAAAAATATAAACTAAGCTGTACCAATGTAAGAAAAGTACAAATAGAAGCTGTACCTATTCTCAATTATATATTTTCCTACAAACCTGAGTGTGGTGATTATTACTCCAATGCATGTTCTTATACTGAACCTTAAGTGAAACCGTATTTCCAAAACTGTAAGAGGATGTACACAAGCATGACGTGCAAGATGAGCTAAGCCCAAGCCCTCTAACATCAGTTTATTTAGATACAAACACCCGAAGCTAACACACAGACCAACTACTCTCAGAGTAACTATATAGAGACAGAAATATTTTAAAGGTAACACCACTCATCTTCCAGGAACTCCTTATTTTATAAAATCCATTCACTCCCCGTGAATATCATCCTATGGCTTATTTCAGCTTCCAACATGCTATAAAATAATCTTCCCTGACTCCCCATTTTAGGAATCCTCGTGGTTTTCATTTTCCTTTGCTTTATCAAGCTAATTAACTTAACAGTAGAGTGTCCCTAATGGTCTTAGACTGGGGAAGCCTAGCAAGCAGAGTACCCAGTAAGATTTGGCCAATCCCTCAAGGATGCTAACAGGAAGCTCAACCCCGTGGAAGTGTGCACATCTGAGATACTTGGAGTTTCCCTCTGCTGAGGGCCAGTGTCTCCATGAGTATGAAGTTTTATTTTTAACATGAGCTCCAATTATTTTACAGAGTTCTCAATATTTGGTTTTCTTCTTTCCTGAGAAAAGTATCTCTCTGGACTTCCTTGTCATCGGTCAAATTTGTAGACATTTTCCCTTGTGTGGATCTTCCCACACCACTCATTTGCCACCACCCATTCTCCTACTTGTCTATTATCTATAAGGTTTATATCTCTTAACAAGGTTCAACAAATGGCTTTCTGAAAAAGGTCAGATAGTAAATATTTTAGACTCTGTGAGTCAGGCAGCCTTTGCTGCAAATCAAATCTGTATTGCAACATGAAAACAGTCATAGACAATATGTAATAAATGCACGAGGCTGTGCTCCAATAAAACTTTATCTGTACAGATGTTGGTCTGGACTTAGCCTGCTGCTCACAGTAAGTTGCTGACCCCTGGTTTTATAAGTTGAAGTTCAAAGGACAGAAGACAGAGTTCAGAAAAACTGGCCTCTCAAGTGAATTAGAAGCTGACAGTTTCCAAATCTCATGTCACAGGGTGTGTCACACTAGTGTCCTTCAGACAAATGTTACATCAATTTACCTTTCAAAACAATATAAGGACATTCCTCAGTATTTTCTTTATGTTTCTGAAAATATTTTACTTAATTCCCTCAGCCAGGACTAGACACATCTTCGAGCTGCTAGTCTTTAGCCAGGTTCTGATTTCGTGATTTCACGACTATGTCCTTATTGACTATTGCTGTTATGTGCTTTTTTTTTTTTTAAATCTGTGTTCTTTCTACACCAAAAATCTGCTTTCTTCATGTTTCATATTACAATCCTAACTAACATGCAAATCTCTCTAGCTGGCATAATTTCAATAAGGGCAATTTGGAATTGTAGTGACAGAGGAACTTTTGATATGAACAAATTTGTTCATTTGAGAGGCTCCATAAAAAAAGCATTCAATGAATCAGATTTTAAGGTCTCTTACAATCTGTTGGAGCTTAAATTTGAATTGATATATTTTTTAGGATTTATATAAATCTAAAATAAAAAGATAAGGAAATTTAAAAAATAAGTTTAACTTTGAATGCTTCACATATTTTGACTCTTCTAAATAAAGCTTTTTCCCCCTTCCTAAGACAGCTCTGTAAAAGGCTAGATAATAAATTTGTGTTTTGTAAAAATATATTCTAGGGTCACCTGGGTGGCTTATTGGGTTAGTCGTCCAATTCTTGATTTCAGCTCAGGTTATGATCTCAAGGTTGTAAGATTGAGCCCTACATCAGGATCCATGCTGGGCATGGATTCTCTCTCCCTTTCCCACTTCCCCTCCCTCCCTCAAAAAAATATTCTAGAGTTCAGTGAATTAAGCTAATAGCCTTAGTCTTGGTTAGACATAAGGAGAAAAGTATGATACTCAGAACATATAAATGTAATTTAAAGAGTCTTTTAAAATACAATTTGTGAATACAGGGATTTATAATATGTGTTAACAAAAGTTAATTTAATATTTTTGATAAGTAGAAGGCCCTTTTTAAAAATAAGAGTTATTAATATATTTTAAAACAACTCTTTGTCTTCTTCCTAATTTTATCACAGTGTAAATAATATTCTACTTTATATAAAACTAATAATTGTAAGAATTCTTTATATATTCTAGATACTAACCCCTTATCAGATATATGCTTCCATAAATATTTTCTTCCATTACACAGGTTGCCTTTTCATTTTGTTGATCATAGCTATTGCTATGCAGAAGCTTTTCAGTTTGATGTAGTCCCACTTGTTTAGTTTTGCTTTTGTTGCTTATGCTTTTGCTCTTAGATCCATTAAATGCTTGCCAAGAACGGTGTCAAAGAGCTTTTTCCTTTCATTTTCTCCTAGGATTTCAGGTTTTACATTTAATGGTTTTGTGTCTTACATTTAAGTCTTTAATCCATTTTGAGGAATTTTGTGAGTGGTGCAGATATGGGTCAGTTTCATATTTTTGCATGTGAATATCCAGCTCTTCCAACACCACTTATTGACTGGACTCAATCTTTTATCCACTGAGTATTGTCAAATATTAGTCAGTTTTTATGCCAGTATCATACTTTTTTGATTACTATAACTTTGTAATGTAGTTTAAAATCAGGAAGTGTGATATCTCTAGCTTTATTCTCAGGATTTCATTGACTATTAGGGGTCTTTTGTGTTACCATGCAAATTTTAGAATTATTTTTTTCCATTTCTGTAAAAATATCATTACACTCAATGGCAGAACTCAGGCAAATTGTTTAAAAAATGGGCAAAGGACCAGAATAGACATTTTTCCAAAGGTAATCAAATGGTCAACAGATACATGAAAAGGTTCTCAACATTATTAATCATCAGAAAATGTCAGAATAGACATTTTTCCAAAGATAATCAAATGGTCAACAGATATATGAAAAGGTTCTCAACATTATTAATCATCGGGAAAATGCAAAGCAAAATCATAATATCACCTCACATCTATTAGAATAGTTATTATCAAAAAGACAAGAGATGACAAGGGCTGGTAAGGATGTGAAGCAAAGGGAACACTTGTACAGAGTTGGTAGGAACATAAAGGGTACAGCCACTATGGAAAATATTACAGATGTCTCTCAAAAAAATAAAAATAGAATTGCCATATGGTCTAGCAATCCCACTTCTGGGTATATATCTAAAAGAAAACGAATCATTATTTTTGAAGAGATATCTGCACTCCTTTGTTTACTGCAGCATTCTTTACAAGCCAAAACATGAAAACAACCTAAGAGTCTATCAATTCACGAAGGATTTCTGATACACACACACACACACACACACACACACACACACAATGGAATACTATTCAGCCATACAAAGAAGGTTCTTCTGCCATTTGTGACAACTGGATGGACCTGGATGGCCCCTTGAGGGCATTATGCTAAGTAAAATAAACCAGAAAGAGAAAGAGATACTATAGATTTCACCTATATGTGTCATCTAAATAAATAGATCTCCTAGAAGGAGAGTGCAGATTGGTGGTTGCCAGTGGCAGGGGTATAAGGCAAAGGTTGTCAAAGATACAAATGTCCAGTTATAAGATGAATAAATTCTGAGGATTTAATGTACAGCATGGTGACTATGGTTAACAATCCTGTATTTTATACTCAAAAGTTGCTGAGAGTAGATCTTAAAAAATAAAAATTAAATTAAAAAATATATTTTATTATTTTAATTCTAAATTTCCGTATTTATGTATGAATCGAAATATTTTGTTTCTAAGAATGTTTTATAAACCACAAAATTCTGTGTTCATCTAAGAAAAACTGTCATAAAGAAAGCCTTTAAAATTTTTTTTAATAATAAATTTATTTTTGTTGGTGTTCAATTTGTCAACATACAGAATAACACCCAGTGCTCATCCCGTCAAGTGCCTACCTCAGTGCCTGCCACCCAGTCACCCCCACCCACCCCCTGCCCACCTCCCCTTCCACCACTCCTAGTTCATTTCCCAGAGTTAGGAGTCAAGAAAGCCTTTTAAAGGAGTTCATTCTTATAAAGTTCTTACCTTGTTTAAGCCATAAGGATAAACACAATCATGTAAACTTAATAAGTTCAAGATTCTTATTAACTGTAAGATCTAAGCTAAAATTAATGATAAATTATATTCATAGAAAATATAATCTGTGCTCATATGTAACACATTATAGAGTAACCTTCAACTAAAAAGACATATAAATGTGTTTGGGTCATGTTACATATCTTTTCATTTTGAAGAAATGTAAAAAAAAAAAGTATGTAAGATATCAGGGTACATATGTAGAAAAATGGATATTTATTGCTTATCTAAGACAAGAAGAGAGATAAAAAGGAAATATTTTCTTTTAAAGGAAGACAGGTGTGGTTGTTTCTAAATATAATAGTAAACAATGAAATATTGTTGAAGCTGTACAATAAGCACAGAGGGTATGAATGAAATTAATTTTGTGAAGTAAAAATAATGAGATGGAAGCAATGAAATATATTTAATAATTAAGAAAATTGGCTAATTATATATAATAGGTTCATTCATAAGGGGTAAAAAAGGATTGTAACTCTTTTACCACAAACTGTTAAATGTACAATATGCAAATAAAAATGAAGCAGAATTTGAGCATTCTCTTTGTTAAATACTGGTTGTTCCATGCCCAAGTAATGGAATTATTTTTATAATAAATATATTTTTAATTCTCTGTGCTTTTTGACATATTTGTAAATTACCTTTTATAATTGTCATTGATTTTTGTAAAAGTTAGAAGTGCATAATATTATAGTCACTTATTGCTGAGTGCATATGTGCATGTGTGTTTTGTGTTTTACAATATTATGTATACTATTCCTTACATATTGAATATTATAACTTATATTTGGAGACCTATGGCTTATGTTTATATCTTTTTCCTCTGAAAATCTTTTTTAATCTTTACCTTTCCCAAATTTAGGTCTCAAATTCAAAATAATAAAACTTATCTTCTATGCCTAAAACAGTTGTAACCTAAATGATATTGATAACACAAAGCTATACTACTTTACATTATTAAAGGATGAGAAATAAGAATAATTAGGTTTATCTATCATGCTTTAAATTTTAATTAACTAAAAATTAAGCTGAGGCTTTAGACAAGCTGAGAAATACTTCTGGAGCTTCCAAATACATGGCTAGAACTTTATTCTGGACATTGTCAAAATGAGAAAACCAATGGACAATAGCCGACCAATGGAATGAGTGGTAGCAACCAAAGAAATTGCATAGGCTGTCAGCAGCTCTGGGATACAGTAATACTGTATGGAGGAAATCCAGTATTTTGTGCTGTTGATTTGGTCATCCTGAATGTACTTGTACATGAAGACCTTCAAGGAAATGTTACAGGAGAGGGAATTATCGTACTGATAACTTACTGAGTTACTGAATAAACAGAAGGTGACACAGACTTTGATAGGAGATATCAGGGGTGTTAGACTTTTATTAAAATTGACTTAGGGACTATCAGAAAAAGACTCAGGCCATAGTAAAAACTCAACAAATCATCTACAAGATGAAAGAAAAACAAGTGGTTCTCAGTGCTGATGGACCTTATAGAAATGCTTGAAACTACCTTGCACTTCATTGAAAAAGATGCAAAGTTATGGTGAACCAACCTGGTGGAATTTTAACAGCTTCAGGAGAAGCTGTAGGAGCCAAAAGTCCAAGTGTGATCTCTGAAAATACTCCATGCAGAACAAAGATACCTAATGAAGCACATTCAGAATTGTTCAGTGATGGCACCATTGACTCTAAAAGAAAATCTCAGCAGGAAGAGAAATGGATTGTGCACAGATAAACATTCACTGCTCAGTAAGAGGTTCAAAGCACAAAAGACTAGCATTTAAAGCAAGATAAATGTCCAGAGATATAGCAAATGTGTGGATCTATCTCTTCCATTAATAGCTCTATTTTACCATCTAAAAGTAGAATTTTAATTGTTTATTTTTTTTAAAGATTTTATTTATTTATTCATGAGAGACACACAGAGAGAGGCAGAGACATAGGCAGGGGAAGAGGCAGGCTCCCTTGTAGGGACCCTGATGTGGGACTCGATCCCAGGACCCGAGGATCACAACCTGAGCCAAAGGCAGATGCTCAATCACTGAGCCACCCAGGTGCCCCTTAATCTGTTTACATTTGTAAATAAAAAGGTAAATGAGTAATAAGAATAAACCAAATGATGATCAAACCATGTCAGATTATTAGTTCAACCCCTAGCCTGTTAATTTCTGACTTGAGATATCTGAAAGTACTTAATTTATTGTACAAATTTAAGCCTCAAATTCAATATGAAATTGGGAATTTTACTTATTATGTTTTAATGCTTGAAATTAGAGAGCAAAGTACAATAGGGACCTTAATTTGGGAGACTTGAGTGCCATAAAATACGGATTCTGTAAAGATTTAATGTATGTAAGTACAGTCATAGACTGTAATAAAATATGATATAAATGAAAAAAACAATATAAGAGTCTATTTGGTTCCTTAACTTAGGACAAACAAACAAATCTGACTGGTCAAAAAGCACTTCAGTCTCTTATTTTTTTAATCACCTACTACTTATCAGTAGTTTGCAAAACTAGCCATAGTATTTGCCCTTTATGTCAAACGTAGTTGATAAACGTTACTCATATAATCAGACAAGTATAAAACTGGCACTATGATAAATGCTTTAAAAATGTAAATAGCAATAGTCTCAGAAGACTACATAATTAAAAATACTAAAAAAAATACTTGATTTATTTAGAAATAAAAAGATAAAAAAATTAAAAAGAAGAAATAAAAAGATACTTGACTTATTTTGGGGAAGTATATTTGGGGAACTTTGAGGAAATAGCATTTGAACTGGTGTTTCCAGAGTGCAGAGAGAAAGTGTTCCAGGTAAGAAGATAGCACTTATAGAGACCCGGTGTTAGGAGGAAATGTGGCACATTCAAATCACTGAAAAGTAATTGATGGGGACAGGCCTTAGAAAGTAAAAGAGTGCTTGATGCTAGAGGTGTGGGTGAAGAGATATGTAGCTCTGAGATCACATTATGGACTTTGTTCCTTTTCACCAAAACAGAAAGAGAAGATCCAGGGATTTTAAGTAGGGGTGTTCATAACAAAAAACATAACAATAGTAAAACTGGATAACATTGGTTGTGCCTTGCTGTATGCCAGGGATTGTCTTAAGGATTCCTACCTCATTTAAGAACCATTGATAAGCTCAGATTAGTTCTTCAAAACTTAGTAATAGAAGCTAAGTAATTTTCTTGTTTGAGTCAAGATTAATGTATGCAAGTCACTCATGATGACGACATTTTAAAGATAGTAATGTATTCCTAGTTCCTAGAGCTTCCCATTCAGTGTCTGCAAATAGGGCCCAGGAATTTGAATTTTAATAAGCTTGATCAATAATCCTGACAGACTGCCAGAGGGTCATAGTTGGACAAACAATGAGTACCTACTATATGATGCTTTTTATTCCACACATATACCAATGATCTGATCCCTTAGGGAAAGTCCCAGAGTTTATATAGTCTGATCTTTCACTACCGAATTCCTATACCTTTCCTTCAAAGATTGGAATATGCAGAAGACAGCTATTTATAGATCTTCAAAAAATTATATACATCAAGCTAAAATAATGTCACTAGAATCTTAGCAAATATTATATAAGAAGATTAAGATGGTAAACAAAATTCATAATCTGATAACCGTACCAGTTATAAGATACTCCTTTCAGAGGTATTGAACTTTCTGAACTTTCCCTATGACAGAAAAATTCACCTAAGTGCTGAACAAAATCAGAAGAATGGTTACCCGACATGGGGCAGGGCTGGGGGTTGAGACTCATAGAGAAGTGGAGTGAGCAAACTTTTACAGGTGATGGTAATGGAAATCTTGAGAAAGGCTTTAGTTACACCATATACACACTTCAACTCATTGAACTTAAACTTAAGATCTATACATTTCACTGTATCTAAGTTAATTAATTAATTAATTAATGAAACCAATCAATCAATATAAAAATACTTGTGACATAATGACCTACTTCATGCCCCATCCTGACAACACCTCTTGACTCCAATTGTCCCTGCATTTTCTATTCCCATGACCTTCCTGTGAAGAGGTCCTTGGGCACATAGTAATTCTAGAAACACTGTGCCTTTAACCATTCTACACAAACTTGTTCACATCAAAATACATAATTTTTATGTACATATTTTGAGTGAGAACAGCTAACAATAACATTACAATGTTGAGAGGCTGAAAAAGATTTTCTTTTTCTTAAAAAAAAAAAAAGATTTATATATTTGAGAGAGAGAGCACGAGCAGAGGGGAGGTGTAGAGGGAGAAGCAGACTCCCTGCTCCCTGTTGAGTAGGGAGCCTGATGTGGGGCTCCATCCCATGACCCTGAGATCATGACCTGAACTGAAGGCAGACATTTAACTGACTGAGCCACCCAGGTGCCCTGAAACAGATTTTTATGCATTTTTTTTCTTTTAAAATTTTTTAAAATTTAAAGTCCATTTAATTAACATATATTGTATTATTAGTTTCAGAGGTAGAATTTAGTGTTTTATCAATTGCATACAACACCCAGTGCTCATTATTTCAAGCGCCCTCCTTAATGCCCATCCCCCACTCCCCACTCACCTCCCCTCCAGCAACCCTCAATTTGTTTCCGATAGCTAAGATTCTCTAATGGTTTGCCTCCCTGTTTTTACCTTATTTTTCACTCTCTTCCTCTATGTTCATCTGTTTTGTTTTTTTGAATTCCACTTATGCGCGAAATCATATGGTATTTGTCTTTCTCTAACTGATTTATTTTGCTTAACATCATACCCTCTAGTTCCATCCATGTCATTGCAAATGGCAAGATTTCATTCTTTTTGATGGCTAATATTTCATTGTATATATAGAACACTTGTGAAAAAAATTGAAGAAGACACAAAGAAATGGAAAAACATTCCATGCTCATGCATTCTTCAATGAGTTGTAGTTGTTTAATAACTTTGTGAGAAGCAGATAAAGATAGAATGGTACTTCAGCAGCAAAAGGGCTAGGCTAAGAGTGAACAGCGCCGGTGTGAGTGAATAAGGGTGACAGTGGGCAGGGGTTTCTGATCATTTCTGTTGTTTTTGATGTAGAGAATAAATAATATACATATAAATTAGCTTTTCCCTAGAAAAATTTCAAGTCACTTTTTTTTAGAATTTTATTTATTTATTTTTATTTTTATTTTTTTTTATCAAGTCACTTTTATTGTAGAATTCAACCTGAGGACAAGGCACTATACATATACAGCACAAACTGAGTCAGTGATGGAAAATGTACTCACTATATAGAGAAACACAAATTATGATCAAACTGTGTCCAATTTAACAGTTTGAGGATCAACTCTTCATTCTAATCTTTGAATTTTAATAATTTTCACTTTTCCACTTATTAAATATAAAATAGGAACTGAGCATATATTATTTATTTAAAGGTCACATAAAATGCAAGGTAATGTAAAAAATGTAATAACTATAAAGTTATAGAATTGATGAAAATTTTCATTTTAAACCCTTTCTGTTTTGGAAGAAGCACATTATTTTCATTTTCAAATTTCCCAACCATAATAAAACAGGGTAGGTAACAACACAAAAAATACTCGTCTATTAATTTTTTTAATTTATTTTTTATTGGTGTTCAATTTACTAACATACAGAATAACCCCCAGTGCCCGTCACCCAATCACCCCCACCCCCCTCCCTTTCTACCACCCCTAGTTCATTTCCCAGAGTTAGCAGTCTTTACGTTCTGTCTCCCTTTCTGATATTTCCCACACATTTCTTCTCCCTTCCCTTATATTCCCTTTCACTATTATTTATATTCCCCACATGAATGAGAACATAGACTGTTTGTCCTTCTCCGACTGACTTACTTCACTCAGCATAATACCCTCCAGCTCCATCCACGTTGAAGCAAATGGTGGGTATTTGTCGTTTCTAATGGCTGAGGAATATTCCATTGTATACATAAACCACATCTTCTTTATCCATTCATCTTTCGATGGACACCGAGGCTCCTTCCACAGTTTGGCTATTGTGGACATTGCTGCTAGAAACATCGGGGTGCAGGTGTCCCGGCGTTTCATTGCATTTGTATCTTTGGGGTAAATCCCCAACAGTGCAATTGCTGGGTCGTAGGGCAGGTCTATTTTTAACTCTTTGAGGAACCTCCACACAGTTTTCCAGAGTGGCTGCACCAGTTCACATTCCCACCAACAGTGTAAGAGGGTTCCCTTTTCTCCGCATCCTCTCCAACATTTGTGGTTTCCTGCCTTGTTCATTTGCCCCATTCTCACTGGTGTGAGGTGGGATCTCATTGTGGTTTTGATTTGTATTTCCCTGATGGCAAGTGATGCAGAGCATTTTCTCATGTGCGTGTTGGCCATGTCTATGTCTTCCTCCGTGAGATTTCTCTTCATGTCTTTTGCCCATTTCATGATTGGATTGTTTGTTTCTTTGGTGTTGAGTTTAGGAAGTTCTTTATAGATCTTGGAAACTAGCCCTTTATCTGATATGTCATTTGCAAATATCTTCTCCGATTCTGTAGGTTGTCTTTTAGTTTTGTTGACTGTATCATTTGCTGTGCAAAAGCTTCTTATCTTGATGAAGTCCCAATAGTTCATTTTTGCTTTTGTTTCTTTGGCCTTCGTGGATGTATCTTGCAAGAAGTCGTCTATTAATCTTATTAAAGTTCCCTTCCCTGCAATCAGTGCTGACCACATTAAGTCCAGTGACTTCAAAATAATGGCAATCAATCAATAGTAATGTCCTTTGAAATTAAAAATTTACCCTTATTTAAAGAATAAAAATTCATTTTTATAAAAAATAAACAGAAAGGAGTGTGACTGGAATCCATATATACAGAAGAACAAGCATGGCATAATAGGATTTTGAGGTTTGTTTACAGATGAAATAACTTATAAGTTGATTATCAGATACTAAGACAAAGAGTTTGAAAACATAAGAGCAAAATCTCCACGTTTGATATAAATGTTACTGTGGTAGCACATTTCAAATGATGAGCAAATATGATATCTATTACAGAAGGGAAACAACACATCAAAGGATGAATGAAAAAGAGCATAAATAAACCAGAATGTAGCTCTATTAAAAAAAAAAATGCTGATACAGGGAAACTACAAAAGTAGAATGGTAGGAAATGGTAGGAAACCAGAAAAGTAGAAGTGAGAATAATTTTACAAAACTTAAATTTGAAGTAACAATTTCACTAACATGGGCTATAAACAACATGAAGAAAGTAAGTACACATGTATAGTAAAAAGAGAAGAAAAAGAAAAATAATATATAAGAAAAAGCTTTAATATATGCATTATATTCACAATTCTTTTAAATCAGAAAGAATGAATAAGATCACCGAAATAGTGTCCTCCTCATGATTTACAAAGAACCTCCAATGATACTTTGTCATATTTCCTACCTAAAACTGTGAAAAACGTGACCTGCAGCATTACACTAGTTTTTGTTTCAATATACCTTGAGTATTTCAGATACAGTTTATTTGAATCCTATACTTCATAGAAAACTTCTTACTTCACATAACCAAAGTGGTCATATGGCTCATGAGGCTGCTTGTCTACAGAAGCAGGACACATCCCCACCTAAAATTTGGTTAAAATGTCCAGATTATTGATGCACTGCATACACTAAGAGTATGAGAAGCTGTTTATTTGTTTAAAGATTTTATTTATTTATTCATAATAGACACAGAGAGAGAGAGGCAGAGACTTAGGCCGAGGGATAAGCAGGCTCCATGCAGGGAGCCTGATGTGGGACTCAATCCCGGGACCCAGGGGTCATGACTTGAGCCAAAGGCAGACTCTCAACTACTGAACCATCCAGGAGTCCCTGTTTATTTGTTTGATTGTTTTGTTCACATAAAGAAAGTCTGGAAAGAGAAAGGCAGACTTAGTAAGTTGTTCTGAAAATTGTTTAAGAAAGCAGAGAATGAGGGTTGGTTTGCTGTTTGCATCGTGAGTAGGGAGTGGGGTCTGGGTGAGGGTTCCTGTACAGGTTTTGAACTTTGAACTCCATGCCGATGCTAAAGGGAGTAACACCAGGGCTTTCTTACCAGCTTGCACAGATCTGGGGCAGAAAGGGAACAGGGAGGGGGAGGGCATCAAAGGCACTAGCAGTCAAAAATCAAAAATGAGTCAGACTATGAAAGTAACAATAAGAGCAAATTTTTATGAATAATGAACACTTCTCAGGTCTTATGAAAAAATTATCACCTTTGTTTTCTTATTTGAATATCCCTAAAATCCTTTTTTTGGGGGGATTTTATTTATTTGAGAATGAGAGAGAGCAAGCAGGGGGCAGGCAGAGGGCGAGTGGGAGGGAGAGACTCTCAAGCAGACTCCATGCTGGTCCCCAAGCCTAACTCAAGGTTCAGCTCAGGAACCCCCTCCCCAATCGGAGGCTTAACCAACTGAGGCACCCACCTACCTGCCCCTCTATTTTCATACAAACAAACTAACTTTAAAATTGTCCAAGGTGACCTCAGGAATTCTAACCCAGTTTTACATGATGCTGTTTTCTGTTATTTCACATTCATACTGAAGTTTCCCAGAAGTGCTCCATGCAAAGGCTCTTATTTTAAATGTTCATTTATTTGCACTGATGCAGCCCATGATAAGAATATTAACTGACATTTTCCTGAGCATTGGCGTGTACTCAGGTATCGGGAATTTTCTCATTCCGTCAACAACAAATCTATGAGGGGCAAACTTCATAATCCTCATTTTACAAATGGTGAAGCTGAAGCACCCAGTAGTTAAGTTAGTAACAGGTGGATCAGAAGAGAACCCCACAGAGGGTCCTGCTCCCGAATGCAAGTTCCTAACCACACCCTATGCTGCTCCTTGGCAGGCATTTCCAGTTCTAGACTACTTCCTCTGTGGGGGGGTCAGGAGGGTGTCATACAAACAAGGTCCACTTCAGTCATGTGACCCTGTGTCTAAATCTTTCCAGTTCATGCTCTGCTTTTGTGTCAGCTCCACTGACTTCTAATCTCCAGGAGAGGTTGAACATGTCTGTTCCCCGACTACACCCATGAGAGACAGTCCCACTTAAAAATGGCTTAAAAGTTTAATTCCTATATAATAAACCTAAGAATAGACAGCTATGATAGAGTAACCACAGGAAATGTCTTGTCACTCAAAAATGAGAGAACACAAAAAAAATAAAAAATAAAAAATAAAAAATGAGAGAACATTCTGAAGGTCAGAGTATTTTATTTCTTTGCTCTAATTCGAGGAGTGGAATTTCTGATACGTCCTCAGAGCACAGATTTTTAACAGGCAGAAGAAAGGAAGTGGTGTGTATCCCTGTCTTTCCTGACAACGAATAAGCAGTCAGAGAAGGCAATTAACCTGGCTCCCCCACTCGGGCACCTTTCCTTAGCACATTTTACTTAAACAATGATTGCTTAAAAAAAAAAAAAAAAAAAAGGCAATAATTGCTAAGCAACAAAAAAAAAACTTGTTCCTTGCGATCACTTCATATATCAGCAGAAAGGTAAGGGTAAGCATGTACATACCTCCTACGTGGGACATTCCTGTTTGTCTCCTTATTTACACGTTTACCCGAACTATAATCATGTAGTCTTAATTTCACAGTCATCATTTTTCAGGAAAACTTAAGAGAGTTTTTCTTCCCCCTTATGCTTTAATTCCTTAGATCAGCACCTTAATCTCTCCTCCCTCCGTCTTTTCTTCCCTCCTTCCCTCTTTTCTTTCCTCCTTTCTTTCCTTTGGCCTTCTTTTCCTTCTATTTCTCTCTTTTTTTCTCTCTCCCTCTCCTCTCCTCTCCTTCTCCCCTTCTTTATTATTTCTCCTGAGGAAACTTTTTTTTTTTCCAAATAAAATGTTTTGCCAACAACTCCAATATATTTAATAAATTTACACTTGTATTAACCAGGGGGGGTCCTGGAGTCTTCTCCTGCAGTGCCCCCGTTCCTTATGCATCACACTAGGTCCTCTGACTCTATGGTAATAATTTGAAAATCACTATTCTAGAGGATTGGCAAAAGCAATCAGTAGACAATCTACATAAATATTCTAATCAGAGATTTAAGCATTTCTAAAGCACTCAATATTTTGGTGCATGAGGTATTAGTAATCCAGTAGAAAAAATATGTCTATTAAATGGCTTTTCTGCTTGCTTCACAAAGCTGTCATGAAGATCAAGCTATAGAATATTAGGGGTGATGTCTTAGAAGTTAATCAGTTCAATTCTCCACCTGATGATTGGATTCTATATGCACACCATTTTAGATGCAGATCATAACAGCTTGAAAAGCTCTAATTTTGATAAAATCATTCTTTATATTATCAAGAATTTTTGGGAAATATCCAATAACCTGCTAAGGGCCCTACAAATACAAGACATTATTATGCTAGGCAACACAGTCCATACAAAGACTGATAAGACATAATTCCCAGGTCTAAAAGCTTGTAATGTTTTTGGGGAGAGGAAGCATATGAACATGGAAATAACTAAAGGGAAAATAGGATTTGATTTGTGCTATCAAATAATAAAAAATTCATTCTGAGAATTCAAAAAGATATTTCACATCCGACAGAAAAAAATCAGGAATGACCTTCAAAAACCAAGATGGATATTATTTGCTGTGTAAGGTTCTTTTAGAGACTGAAATGCCTAGAGGTGCAAGGCATCATTTCAGTAAGGCTATGGAAATGAGGAATGGTAATATTGTTGAATAATTATAGGTCCAATATATCCAAATTAAAGCCTACTGAGAAATCAGATGTAAGGTACTCAATGTAAGTCAGCATTAATCATGTTCTGCACATCTAATACCACAGGCATTGTAGGAGCATAAGGACTTGGGTTCAAATCTCAGCATAGCTAATCACTATGTAACACTGGCAAAGAACCTACCACTATATTTTTCTTCTAAAAACAGAGAATAGGCTACAACTAACCCTTTGGGAAACAAGGAAATCAGCATGAGCAGACTGTTAGTTATTACCATTAACTTTGTGATTAATAATGACATGAACTATTGTTAATAATATTCCATCTTTGACTAGATGAAAATTTAGTGAAATAGGTTTTATTTTTTCTGTTTATTTTATCTACATAACTAGTATTAATTTTACTATTAAAGCTTTATCAAACAATAGCAGCTAATTCCTCTTTAAATTTATCTGAGAATCACTTATTAGAATAAAGATGAGTTTTTACTCTGCATCTGTAAAACCAAATCATTACTATAATAACCTTATAAATACTTATGACCTTTTATACTTTTAGTCATGTCTTCAAAGGTTAAATTAATATATTGACAATATTGTTTTTACATTTATAATACATGTATAGCTTTTTAAAGCCACATGTAATGGCAAAATTTATTGGAGTAGCATGAGTCCTAAAATTGCAAGTGGAAGTCTTACAATTCAAATAAGACTATACATTTAATCTATAAATATGTACTGAGTATAGAGAATTGACCATGAGTTGTGTTAGGTACTGGAAGCTAAGGACAAAGACATTCTTTATCACTGAGGATCTCAGAAAAAATAAACTGGAAATAATGATGAGGTTTTAATAGTAATATTGATGTGAGATGTGGGACATAAACAGATACAATTAACTTTCCTAGGTCTAATAATAGCTAATGCTTATTTGCATCTATAACAAGGATCTATTTTTCAGACAAGATGACAATAGTATTGAGCCTTATAAAAACTTTCCTTCAGTTTAGAATAAGAAGCTAAAATATATGCAGATTGTATCATAACTGCTCTCACCTCCTACCATCTACCATTTTTTCCTAACCTATGAAGATAAACCAATAAAGCAAAATACATTATGTTTATGAGAGTCCCTATATGAAATTGAAATGCAATTGCAATGACCCTTTCTACAGAAATGCTGGTTACCCTTATTCAACTTTAAGACAATCTTAAAACATTTGTACCATTAGCCCTGATTTCAACTCAACTATTAGGAATTGTGTACTATAGGCAGTGAACTAGTATATTGATTAATGTGAGGACTTCAAAGCTGAGCAAACCATAGTCCATGGTTCACAGTATGATTTATAGGCATGTCCACAACAAGATAACTAGAAAGAACACAATATTCTGATCTTGGGGAAATTTTCACAGAGGAACAGACATTGAAATAGAAGGGGTAGAGATAGGCTATGCACACAGCATGAATGAAGGCACAAATACTAAAATCCTAATAGAATTCTATCTGAAATAATAAATAGAAAAACTTTGGCAATGCTATTTTATTTTACTCAGAATATACATTTTCACTAGATGTAGATTTATAATTTTATAGGTAAAAGTATAAATACACAAAATGCATATGTATATTTGTAATATTTATAATGCTAAGTGTGTTACCAAAAAGATATGCCAAAATGTGTAACACTTTATTGCATCTGATCATAATAACAAAAATTTTATTTTCTAAGAATGCAGAAATAAGTTAAATACAGAGTAGATATTAGATATAAGTAACTTAAAGAAACACAGGCCATATTTGGAAATATTTCATCAAGTATTTTTTTCTGATCAACTTTGCCTTGCATACTAAACTATCTAATACCAATATTTCCTGTGGGTGTGGCTGTTAATTATAATCTTAAACTTCTAGGGTATTAGAAATATACTAGTTTCTAATATATCTATAATCATAGCTGTAGAACAATGGTGTTACTGACTACACGGTAATTCTAATTCTAATTTACAGTGGTATGTTTGACTAAAAGGTCAGATTTTTCTTTTCAGTCACCTCACACAACAACAATTGTAAAACAGGATTATTAAAAGTATTTTACTTTGAAAAAGTCTGAAAGAGTCTGTATAATACGCATGTAAGTAAAACAGTTAAAGCCAACTGATATAATTTAAACAGAAAAAAATGACTTTAACTGGATATTTTTCATTGAATTCAACTTTGTTGACTGTCTTACACATGTAGGTGATGTAGACTTTTTATCATATTTATTTCTACCAAAAAGGCAAATTAATTTTTCTGCAAGTGGTCATACAGTCTATAATATTGGTTTTATGGAAATTAATTTTACTCCTAGCCTGGAATCTAGACAATTTGTAGGGAACTAAGAATGTTTAGAAATTTTGCAAATAAATCCCCATTTCCTAGAAAATATAACCATAAAAAATAAGAAAAATATTTTTATTTACTTCATAAATGTTAAAAACTGAATAACAAAATGGTATCTTTAGAAGTCAAAAATACATGTTAATAATTTCACTTTATAGACAATATCCTTTATTGCCTACTTTTGAGGCATTCTATAATATGCTTGGAAAGTAGAATCTAGTTTAATTGATTGTTATTTTTTTAAAAAAGGTTTATTATTTGAGAGAGACAGAGAGAAGGGGGGGCAGAGGGCAAAGAGAGAGAGAAAGAATCTTAAGCAGATTCCCTGCTAAATGTGGAGCACAACACAGGGCTTGGTCCCTTGACCTGGAGATTATGACTGGAACTGAAATCAAGAGTCAGACACTTCATCTTATCACTGAACCACCCAGGGACCCTGAATTTATAGTGTTTAAATGTCTATTCATTGAAAGAACTAATAATAGTTCTAATTTTTTTTTTTACATTTTTGATTAAAGGAGATCAAAATATCTTGGGTATACATGGAGTATTCTGAAGAGACAAGCGGTCTCCTTGGAATTGACCATATATTCTCACCATTTCTTCTTGAAATTCTAAGTTATTGCAATCCTGTTATGGTAGGAAAGATAATAGACCTGTATAATTAAGAAAACAAATTATTCTGGGAGGAGAAAGAGATGGGAAAGGCAAGATTGCTATGGCACTCTGAAAATGCAGCAGTGTGAACAAATCCAGGTTTGTTTTGTTTTTTGATACTAGGACTCAAAGTCAGTGTGGGCATGGGGTACCAACTGGCTTAGCATTATCTTGAGGTGAGGGAATTTTTATTATTTCACAGCTTGAAAAACTCTTGTAGTCTGAGCAACATTCCACCTGAGGTGGAGGTACTGGTCTGAGTGGGAAGCCTGTCCAAGGACTTCAACTTGTATAATGGTCTAAGTTTCAACTGCTGTGACAGGTGTAAGAGCATGATCAACAGTGCAGCAGCAAACAAGTTTCTTAAGTTCTTATGGGATTCAGCTCTAGAACTTCAACTGTAGTATAAGAAGTTCAATAACTCTTTGAAGAAGGGGTTCATTCCAAGATAAGCAGCTTCTAGGAAAAACTGAGGAATCCTCTTAGTTCATCTGAGTTCCTTTCTCACCATGGTTAGACAAAAAAAAAAACAAAAAAACAAAACAAAACTAAAAACAGCAGGGTTACCTTTGGGGATACTATGAAGTATCCATACCATCCTGGACTATTAGGAAAAGAGATAAAGAACTGGAAAATGGTATTGGTCACTGTATTCTGAGACTCCTTGAGTGGGGTTGGAGGCATTATTCTTACCCCAATTTGTGCATCAAATATTCTAGTTACTGCTAAAACATGGTTTTAACTTTACAGGCTTCATTGTTATCTCTCCGTTGGTAAAAACAAATTCCATTTGACTTTTTTTTTTTTTTTTCTTTTCTCTTTTGCTGTCAGGCTCTAATGGGTACCGGTTGATTAATGATTAGCTGGTGGATGGAAATGTTTCTAAAGATAGGCATGCAAACAATATGCTTACTTCTAAGGATCAGAAATATATTAATAGAAGTGATTGTTGTACAAGTATCACTATTTGTACTCGTTACAATAATTGGAGAGGGAAAAATGAATGCTTCCAAACTTTTTTCTAATGCACTTAGAACCAAAGTAAGCATTAAAAGTCAACCATTTTAATAATGTAGGCAAGGCACCAGCAAACTTTCTTGCCTATTAAGCATATTTTTTTGTGGATCGGCCGAAGAACAATAAAACTCTTTTGCTGCTGCTCCTGCTGTTGTTGTTGCTGCTGCTGCTGCTGTTGTTGTTAAACAACTTGTATTGTCTCTTTGGGCAAAAATACTCATTCATAACAGCAATCAGTGTTTCAGTAATGTCGACTCTTAGCAATTGTGATGACTAGATAACCATTATGGTTCCTACCTTAGATATTTTTGAGGAAGCCAATTTTGCTTTTTTCTCTGCACAAAAGAATGATATTTGATGCATAGTATTTCTATTGTAGCCACTCCATAAAAGCAGGATAGATCACCCTAACAAAAATTTAGTTGAATGTCAAGATGCCACATATACACCAATAGGGAGTAAAAAACATTATTAATGACGTATGAAGTCTTTCTGAGAAAAGCAGTGTGGCATCCAAAGATGGCCCAAAATGACTGTGGGGAGTGGAAAAAGGAGATGGGCTCCTCTTTCATAGTGGTTAGGGTAGGCCCAGAGTGAGGTTTCTCACAAACCTTGCATGACTTGTATGGTTTAAATTTGCCATTGGTGCCAAAGAAGAGAGCACCCAGGCTTTCTTATAAGATTACTCAGATGTGGAGGAGAAGGTGAATGGAAAGTGGTAGGGCTTTAAAGCTGTCAGCCATAAAATATCAAAAAAGGAGTTACACTCTATACTACAATTCACCGGGATATTTAATGACTAACATGTGCAAATTTTCACTTAATTGAATTTGAAACTGTTTAACACATGTTTTTACCTCATGAGACCTGTAGCCCAATGCTGATAGGGAGGTAAAAGTTCCATTGCATGTCCTGTTTAAGATCCCAACAACACATATTCTGAGAAGTAAAATGAGTACCCTCTTCACAGTCAATAATGTCTAAACTTAGAAGGGATTGAAGAGCATAATGATGAGGCTTTGCACAATGACTTTAGTATGGGTTAAAGACAACTGGACCTTGAATTTTATTCTGAGAATCTGTGAGTCAAGAGTTTCCAAGAACGTTTTCCTGAAAGGCAGAAATGTTGGATAAAGAATTGTTGTGGCCACTGACTGGACCAGATAGTCAGACCACTGACAATGGCCAAAGAGTCCATAAAAAAAATATGGATGGGGCCAATCTAGTGTTAAGATCGCTGTCTGAAATACAGTCAATGTGCTAGCCTTTGTGTTTCATTGTTGATCAGATATATTCTTGTTAAGGGATGAAAACCAGCAGCTCTCCAGCAAGCTCCATTATGTATGAGAATGTTGCTGCTATACATAAAGTATAAAAATTGCCTTTCCTGTGCCATTCATTCATTCATTCAATCCCAACAGGCTATCCAGCTGGGAGAGAGAGAGACCTCCTCTGGCACCATGTATCTGACAATGGACTAGAGACAAGAAGGGCATTCCCCCTGCATCCAGAATATGTAAGAAGACCCAGATTTAGTTCTATCTTGTAGGTACATTTTTCATCTTGAAAAATGACCTTGATCGTTGAACCAAGCTTGTAGGGTGCTACTTTTATGACCTAAGACATAATGAGAAGCAAGTTATGAGCTTAGAACCTTGGTAAACTCAGTATGCAGCCGACAACTAATGCTCTAATGGTATGTGCCACACAAGTCCATGGGAAATTTATGTTTCAGAAGTCCAAAGGAAATTGGTCGCCATCCTGGTTGATCTAGAGGAAGCATTAGAGGAGCTCGCCAAAACTTCTACAGTGAAGGAGTGCCTGGGAGACATTACAAGGACTGCCTATTGTATTGCAATTTGGACTGATTCTAGAGACTTTTATAGTAAGGTACCTCATTAAAAAAGGACTGTTTCGCAAGTAGCACCATAAATGGATTTTTAAGTAAGATTCATATATTGAGAAGGTCTAAAAGATGTTTCGTTTATGTTAACATTGCTGTACTGAACATATAAATATTTGTTTCTTGATAGTGTCAATGGCAGAGCAACTCTTGACTGATCAATAATTTTTAGGAATTTAACCAAGATGGTGGGGCCTTGTACTAAGGGTAGGTAAATGGCTCACGCCCTTTTGGTAAAACTCTTTTGTGATTTTTTTGTATTCCTTGAGTGAGTTTATCAAATGACTCCTTAGAGAATGATGCCATTGATGTGATGTCATACCTGTACTCCTGGAGAAAGATGAATAGGGTTAATTTTTTTTTTTCCTACAAATATTGTGTGAAGGCAGCCTGGGTGGCTCAGTGGTTTAGCGCCACCTTCAGTCCAGGGTGTGATCCTGGAGTCCCGGGATCGAGTCCCACGTCGGACTCCCCGCATGGAGCCTGTTTCTCCCTCTGTCTGTGTGTCTGCCTCTCTTTCTCTCTCTCTCTATTTCTCATGAATAAATAAGTAAAATCTTAAATAAATAAATAAATAAATAGATAGATAGATAGATAGATAGATAGATAGATAGATAGATAGATAGATAGTGTGTGAGATGGCAGGCTGTTGAGGTACCATGTGCAGTCAGATAAAATTATGTTTCTTTGAACTTAAAGGCAACCTGTAGCTGAAAGACTACTGAAATAGGAGTTAACAGAAAATATTAGCCAAGTCTATAATTGCAGAGTGTTTACCAGTTTCTGATTGGACGGAGTTGGTATATTCAATAATATTGGACATGAGTAGCTTAATGGGGGAAATCACAGGATAAAAGTTGCTATAATCCATAATGAGTCTCCATTCATTCATTCCAAGTTTAAGATCAGGCCAAATGATGGTGTTAATTGAAGAAATGGTCAGGAAAACCATCCCTGGTCCCAAATAGGCTTCGTATAATGGGTTTCAACCCTTAAAGACCTGTTTTAATTTATATTGAATCATAGTAACTATTTTAACTGGGTAAGGGTAGCAGGGGAAGGTCTGAGGCAGATCCCACTTTGTCAAGCCGATTGATAGGTATCAAGATGTGTCTATTTAAATGTACTACTCATTGGGTCAGAATGGTCATGCTCACTATGGGATATTTCAGGACTATGGAGAATTTTAGGTGGAACAATAGTTCCAATGGTTAAGGAGAAATTTTATATTGATAACTACTCCAAAAGAAGAGGAGCACCTTATTTAAATTTTGTGGAATATCAAGTATAAATGTAACTTGAACCCCAGTACCAATTAAGACTCTTAAGGTTTGCCAGTTGGTACATTTCAGCCAAAGTTGAAGTTAATTCAGAACCTACATTGTAGAGGCATTAAAGTCAATAAGTACAGTTTTATCTTTTTTGTTGTTGTTATAAATTACTTTAGTAAATTCTGGATTTCCAAATAGGTCAAATTTTGGATCTCTACTTTAGTTTTTTGTTTCCTTCCTCTATATCCAGGCAATGATTACAACTTTCTCCTCATCTCCTCCTCCATCTTCCTGTTGTTGTTCTCCTCCTCCTCCTTCATTGTCATCATCACCATAGTTGAATGGACTACCTTCATAGTACTGGATTTATTGCAGGGAAGATTCTCTCTCACCTTCCCATGTTTAGAAATTCCTTCTTCCAGAGAGTGTTAAATCAATATCATCAGGGTTAGGAGTTTCTCTCATGGCAATAGTTGCTTTATAGAAGTTAAGGACCCGGAGTTCAAATCGAGTTTGAATGAGCCCTGTGATTGTGCCACAGGGGTGCCATGGATATTTTCCCTAAAACCCTGAGGGTCAAAATATCTTCTTTAGCCATAAAAGTATGGGCAGCAGCAGAAACATTCTGTAGGGTTCTAACAAGGCATTTGTTCTTAGGAATATGACCTCAGCAAGCCACGTGGTGACTATTCCTTCACACAAGTGACCATCCAATGTGCCCATGTACTGTAGAGAATATCAGTTTTTCCTCTAAGTACTCTACCAGTTGGGGGTCTATGTCTGGCTTAGACATATAATCAGTAGTCAAAAGATAAAAGCTGTTCTCATAACTCTAGCATCAGTCATGGCTTATACTGAATTGAGACACGTTTCAATATAAGACACAAAGATAGTCTGGGCCAGGACACTCAATCCAGGGCCACTTTAAAGAAAGCCAAGTCCCATACTCCTGTCCTTAAATGTCACAGTCTGGGCCGGGACACTCAACTCAGGGCCACTTTATTAAGGAGGGTCAAATTCCATACTCCTGTCCTTAAATGCCATGGTCTTGTCAGGACACTCAACCCAGGGCCACTTTAAGGAGGGCCAAGGCCCATACTCCTGTCCTCAAATGTCACAGTCTGGGCCAGGACACTCAACCCAGGGCCACTTTAAGGAGGGCCAAGGCCCATACTCCTGTCCTCAAATGTCACTGTCTGGGCCAGGACACTCAGCTCAGGGCCACTTTAAGGAGGGCCAAGGCCCATATTCCTGTCCTTAAATGCCACGGTCTGGGCCAGGACACTCAACTCTGGGCCACTTTAAGGAGGGCCAAGGCCCATATTCCTGTCCTTAAATGCCACGGTCTGGGCCAGGACACTCAACTCTGGGCCACTTTAAGGAGGGCCAAGGCCCAGACTCCTGTCCTTAAACGTCAAATATAAAAACTTCCAACATTGATGTGTTAAGCTAGGAGAGGCTCAGTAGGACTCAACTACAGAGAAGCACAAATTAATGATCATGTTTGCCAGTGGGCAGCGAATCAAAGCAAAAGAATAATGATGACTAGTGGTAGTGATCATTGCCTAGACAAACCATTTATAGCGCCAAATGCTGTAACCAACTCACAAAGACAGGATGGACACCCCATTCAGCATTTGGTTCAGGTATTGAAATTAATGATGCCACACATACCTGTGAGAAAGTTTATCACTTACATATTGAGGCTTTCTTGGATAAGCATGGTAATTTCCCAAGATGGTCCAAAAGGAGACTGGCTATACTTTTACAGGGCACAGAGCTGGGGTGAGGATAATTATACGTGGGCCAAGGATTGCATGCTTTGAACTTCCCTTAAACAAAGAAAGCAAAGCATCCAGGATTACTTTATCAACTTTACCAACATAAAGGGGAAGGGGCTCAATCATTAAGAATAAAGTCAGTTTCATACCACAGTTCCAAATGATTCCTCTGGTCTCTGATTATTATTAAATTTCCTTGTGAAAGGACATTATGGTAACATGAAATACCTTTGAGGAATAAGGTAGGTAAAAATAAATATGTACTTATATAACATTAATACTAATGTATGACAAAGAACCAAATTTAAAATTGAGGAACACTAGAAAATGAATATTGGAAACATTTAATGAGACTGAAACTAAATTAGAATTGTATGTGAAGGAGAGTATAACAATTTAGATAATATGAAATGATATACACATGTAATTAAAGTTTCAGTTCCTTTGTAAAGAATTATTTTATGGGTTGTAGCAAGCTGCATACAATATTACCTTTCAATGATCATGTAATCAGATTTAATTCTGAATAGCCTAATTTGTCTGCTTAAATTATCAAGCATTAAAATTGAATTTAAATAATTTAGTTCTGAATATGTATAAACATTAAGAGAGGAAAGAGTAGCTATTTATTTCACCACCAAGAAATGAAAGCCAGCTGAAATTCTAAATATCCAACATATTCTACATTGACCAAAATGACAATATTCAAGCTAGAAATAGAAACATTTTTTCCTAAGATTTAGATATCAATTTCATAAACAGCCTGTTAGTCCCTTATAAGCATCTCAGATGTGCATGAGTCATGCTTTGCACTGAATAGCCTAAATAATGTGATCACTCCTAACTGTTACCAGGAACCTTATGTTCCAAATGCCATTTAGTGCACATAATGGCACTAATGCATTATTTTCAGAGATCCCTCTTTTTTAAGAGGAAAGAAAGTACTTAACTAAATGTTTGTATGTGTAAGTCTTTTGGGGGTATATTGAGGACAGTAGAAAGAGAAACTCATAATTTGCATAAATTCTGTGATGTCTCTTTACTGCCACTCACACTGCCATCCATATATAATTTTAAATAATTTTTATAACATCCATTGCAATTTAATCTTTTTTCTGTTTAGTAGGTACTCTTTTAAGTGTTTTGTTGTTGTTGTTGTTGTTGTTGTTGTTGTTGTTTTGCCTCCAAAAGGGAAAGTTATAGAGGCAAGAGTTTAAAAAATCTATGAGAAACAAAATATTGTAAACTATTTATTGAAATAGGATGCTTTTATCTTGAGGGAAGTCTAAGATATTGCAATGCTAGAGATGCTTCAGCATATACTTAGAAAGTCAAATATCCAAGGTATCGTTTACAATATAGACTCATAAAGCCCTAGTCAAATAACTTGCTTAAGATCAACAGCTCATTAATGGCAAAATCAGATGTCGACCCTCAAAGTAGGAACTCTAAGATGCCATTATAATCAGAGACTAATGAATAGCAATCCTTGAAGATAAAAGATACAATGTCTATAACAAAAACATTAATAATTTAATTAGAAATGTGAAATTTTCCATGCAACTGGTGATCAGCATGAAATTATGGAAAATAAGTTTATAGAGACAAAAGCCACAGTACATTAAATACTGTCTGCTCAAGATATATACTGGTAATAAAGCTATAGGAGAAATTTCATCTCTAAAATATTCTTAATTTTGTGTAATAGGATTATTTCACTGAGTTTCCCAAAGTTTATGTCAAAAATCTCTTCTAATAAAATAATAAACATTTTATTTTATTTCATATGGTTTCATACTTGCCATGTGTATCAAAAAGGAATACTTTTGGGTTTGATTAGCAAAATATCTAACCAATAGTGGCTTGAAATATAAAGAAATGTATTTTTAAATTAAGGAGTATCATGGAAGTAAATGGTAGTTGCCCAGTTGTTATATACAAACAACATATACCATCCTTAATGTATTGGTTTTTCTTCTTTATTCTATCCTTCATGTTTACAAAATGGTGGCCACAGCTCCACGTGTGGATTAAAAGCAATAATAAAAGGAAAGGAGTACTTCCAGTCTTATTATGAGGTCTTTTATCAATAAAACAAAAGCTTTCTCAGAATCCTGTGACCCTCAGACTTTTTATTTTTTGTGACCCTCAGACTTTAGATGATTATTTATTGATTTTATCTTGGAAACTTGGCCACCTATAACTCAAGAGAGGCAAAGAAAGCCACTCTAGTTGGGATTAGCAAGAGAGGACTGGTTTGCAAGGAGAAGTTGTGCTACCCAACTAATGGGGTGAGACACATCAAGTAATCCTTAATCACAAATTGTTTCCTAAGGAACTGTGACAAGAGAGAAAATACTGATGATTCTCAGAAAGGCAAGTCTTTCAGTTAATACACTGGCATTTTGTTTCATGTATATTATCTTGTATAAATTTTGTTTATCTAAATCTTCCTCTGATAGAAATAAACATATACTAAAACTGAGAAAAATTCCATTTCTACACTGCAGGGCCATGCACGATTGTATGGAATAGCGACTCTAAAGGGGACTGCCTCCATGTATCCTCTCTCAAGTTAAAAGCTAGAACCCCTGACGTCATTGTTCAAACATTAGATGTGCTACGCTAGTTTTGACGTTTGCTAATTATCATTACTCTTTCTTTCATACAAAGTCTGAATAAAGTGAGAAATAGATATACTTTTCAACTTAAGGTATTTGTTTCAGCTTTGTTGATGGTACATCTGGACTGAAAAATGTAACTTTCATCAGGATCTGAATTTTGGTCTTCCTCCTATTTCTCTTCTCCTGTTCTAATCCACTCATATTCATGGAGAATCATGGCTTTATTAAAGCTCATTGCAATGAAAGAGATAGAGTTAGGGTCAGAGAGAGGAAGGGACAGAGGGGAAAGGTGGAAGGGAAAGGGGGTGGGACTCAATCTGCTTTAATTGAGATTTTTGATATCTGGGAGGTTCTAATGCATGTGAAGATATCTCCCTTTGTTATTTGAGAAATTCCTCAGGGTGCATGTTGATGAGAAGAGCCTTTCACTTACCATAAAATCTGAAAAACCCAGATATTTACTTTCCTAGATAACCTCGTGACTGAGGCAAAATACTAGCCATAAACTCCAGTAATCAGATGCCTCTCTCCCAGACACTGAATCAGGAACTGAAGAAACATGAACCATGTAAAATCAATGACTGCTGTGGCAACAGCAAATCCTGTTTCCGGGACAATGATGACAGTGGTGCCAAGACCGGGATTTAGTGTTGAATCATAACAGTGGCAGCAGTACCAGCCTTTGAATTCATTTTCTCTTATACAAAAGAAATATCGTTCTCATCGAATGCACATGGTCACATCATTTTGGACATGGTTCTGTTTGCTACTGAGTGCCCCTAAATGAGCCAGTTTAAACTAAATTATGTTGCTTAACAGACAAACCATAAGCGGGTGAAACACAATAAGCATGTATTTCTGGGATTTGCACCTTAGGAATAGTCCCTGTGTGGGACATGCTGAGTTTATGAGAGAAAAAAGAGACTGGAATCATGCAATGCCTTTTAAAGCTGCTTCTCAGAAGTGGTGTGAAAATATTCCATGGATATTCCATTGTCCAATGAAAGTCACAGAAAAAAGCTTGATGTTAGCAGGATGGGGCATCATATTGCTTGTTTTTATCTCCTTGTGTAACTTTTAAAAGCTTGGTTCTTAACATATTTTTTGGCAATACTGTGAACTATGCAATATCTTTCCAGTAAACTGCTTTTCTGTAAGAGTGTTTTGTTTGCTTGCAACTTGATTGATGAATACCCCTAGTAGACAGGGACTAAGCCTTGACTCTGGTGCTCTGGCTACATGCAAATAGGGGCCGAGATAGAATCATTAAGAGGAGAGAGCAAGGGGCACCTGGGGGGTCTCAGGGTGTGATCCTGGGGACCTGGGATCGAGTCCCGCATCAGGCTTCCCCGCAGGGAGCCTGCTTCTCCCTCGGCTTGCTTCTAAAGAAGCTTCCCTGCTTCTCTCCTAGGTCTCTGTCTCTCTCATGAATAAATAAATAAAATCTTTAAAAAAAAAAAAGAGAGAGAGAAGAGAACAAGTTGGTAGAATCACTGGCATAAAATGTTTCCCCACAGTAGAGCATGGTAGTTAAGAACTGGCCTTTGGAACCCTGGGGCTTTGGTTAAGATCTCAACTTTTGTGCATATTAGTTCTATGACCTGGAACAAGATATTAAACTGTGTCCAGGTTTCATTGTCTGCAGAAAGAGAATAAGTTAACCACTCCCTAGGGCTGTTGTGGGGATTAAATGAATTAACATACGGCCATGGAATAGTGTGTGAACCATAATAAGACATTTAGTTTTAGACATTATTGCAATTCTTATTGTCATCATTACTCCAAGAACATGGCTGAAGATTTTTAGCCTCTAGTTTATGAGATGCGGTTGTAACCCAGGAAAATGCAGAAAATAGTTCTCCTCTCCAGAGTGAAACAAGAAGTCAGAGCAGGATGAGGTCACCGTGAGTCTGGGTAATTATTTTAAGGCACATCTCATAGAAGTTAATCTTGAGTGTACAGCATGGCCAGCTGTATTTGCTTATCAGCCCCTCCAGTGGTTTGGGAAGCCAACCAACCAGAAACACAACATGGCGCTCATGATAAGTTTCCCTATAAATGTTATTGCTTAGAAATATCCTCCGACTAGAGTAGATTTGTTAGAAAAATATTTCACTGGACAGAACTTAGTGCCACTTCATTTTAAAGGAGTGGCTGATAATACAGTGCCTCCAATCTTGGCTGAAATATTGCCTTGCCACTGTATATATATGCACTTAATGACAACAAGTGAAGAAAAATTTATATTCTGAACCTTTCCACAGCCCATTGTGTTGACTGCACTAAGCACCAGGTAATGACACTTGCATAGGGACTGACTGCTGTCAGTTGGGTCTAACATATTAAATTTCATTCAGCATAGATGCTACAGTTACAGAGAGAAAATAGGAAGGAAGGAAATTTGCTATCATTGGGGATCCATTTGATAGCTCTTTCTGCAGTTTAACAATGGAATCTGGAATGGAGAGCTTCCGGGGGTTAAAGGACAAAGATGTCTGGTGGTCAGTACTTAAAACTACTAAATAGAAACACCTCTGCTGCTTGCATCTTTTAGAAAACAAAATAAGGACATAAAAGGGAGAAATAAGTATATGTGTTTTTATTTTTCTTCACTTTCACTGGGAATAAAAAGGAATTTCATTATCCAATAAAAAAGGGAAAGCTAATGGTCAAATAAGTTAGATGCTTTAAAATCAGAAGTTGTAGAGATATGGGAATTATAAATGTAATACATTTATTCAAACACAGCACATAGCTATTATTATAAATGTTTATACTGCAAAAGAACTATTGAGCAATACTAAGAATTTCCTCTTAGAATTGAGAATACTTTTTTTCCTAAACTGTTACTTGTCTTAAATGCCCTGCCTTTTGTTAAAGTAGTATTGAACTGAGCTTACTTGGCCCATTACCTGCAGAGTTGATAGCAAGGGCACTTTTCCTTAAGTCTATTTCAGATGTTCCTGGCTAGTATGCATCTCTATATTCTATCTATATTAATAAGTGACTTATTTATACTAGATTTTCAAATCAAGCAATAGAAAATTCATTGTGTAGCTACATCTAAAAGATGACGTAAGTGTATTTTAACACTATGGTTAAATCGTTTGGTAGCCTTCATCCTTCTAAAGCTTTCTCTCTGTGCGTGAGCTACAAGCTAATGCTTAAGGCCAGGTACCTTGATAGAAGATTCTGAGTCTCCAGCTGCTAAAGATCACTCCGAGTTACCTTTTTAATCTCAAAATTTATCTACAATTTCCTTCTCAACAACAGCCTATAAAGAGAATTTTCTTTTAATCTGACCAACAGGTGATAGAACAGGGGGAAATGCAGCCATGAAAGTACAACTTCACAGAACCATGTCAAATGAAAAGGAGTTTATTTTGTAATCTCCTTGCATCATTTTAGACAAGGTTTCCAGGTTAACCTTCATGAATCATGTTTCATGTTGTCCACTACTAAAATTCTAATTGTTCTCTGCTGCCTATAGGTCACTGGAAGACACGCTGAAATTCAAGGCTCTGCATAATCTGGTCTTACTCTACCGGTCTCTTCTTATTTCTCATTTTTCACTCCCTCTTGACTCAGCAATGAATCCTGCATACCATCTAGGCTTGCAGTTTGGCTCTATGTGGAATAGCCATTTGAATTTTCAACTCTAAGATGTGAGCAAAAAGGTTGAAATAATACACCAAAATTGTTAAGACTCAGACTTTATATTAAAGGCAATGAGGGGATACTGAGCAGTTCACCTTCTCTTACCAAGAGGAGGATGACAAATTTTAAAAAGGTTAAATAGCACCTTTTATGTCTTTTCATTCTCCTTTAGGAGTGAATAAAACATAAATAGCTGATTTAAAAGGTTATGTTCAGTCGTTAAGAATATTAAAAACTTTATTTTTATTAGATATCTGGATTCCAAACCAGAAAAGACAAAATACAAACAGGAACTTCTAAATCTTTTCTCAGCATGCTCTTTGTTCTGGACATTTATAGTTTAGTTGTCTAAATGAGATTCTAGCCTATAATTTATTGAATGGTAGTGTAACATAGCAAAAAAAAATTCATTGGCAATAATGAGAACTAGAGTTTTAAAGTCCAATTTAATATATGTGAACGTTTTCAATAATTTTCTGAGTTCTTTATATTGAATTATAACAATATAGATAAAAATAAAATACAATAGCTTATTCAGATTAATTAAATTTTAATGTGCCTTAATATTCATGTGTACATAATGGATTTGGTTTATACTACTAGAATCCTGGTTTAGATGAATTACATTGAGCAATGCCTCTGTATACACATAAAATGCTCTATAAATGTCTGGGAAAAACTTGTATTTATATTTTATTTTATTTTATTAAGAATTGAAATATATGTTTTAATGAATGGAGCACTATTTATTATTTTCTGCTTGTTTTTCTATTATGGCAATCAATTGGGTTCTAAATTTGGTTTGATCTTCACAACATCTCCAAATAAAATTTCAGGCCAAGAAAATTGAAATAGAAGTTTGGACACATATTAATAATTTTTAAGTGAATCTTCCACAGAGTTAAGTGTGTTGAGAGGACTAGACACAGTATTTGGAGAAAAGTAAAAATGATAGCCAAGACTATGACAGTAAGGTAAGTGTATAAGATATACAGATGATAAAATCCAACAAATATTCCCTTTGGTGAGGGACATGATCATGAGAAAAACAAAATGTTTAATTATCTTCCCAGTTCATTTTGAACTGGTCATAAAAATAACACAAAAGATAAGAAATAGAATTAAAAAGTTACAAACGATTTTATCCACCTGTCTTTGTACGTTCCCTTGCCTTGACAGTTGTGTAAGCACTTCATTTGAAGATTAAACTCCCTGGAACCCTCTCTTAGCAGCTGGTTCTCTGTTGCCCATGGGCAAACTACTCAACTTCTGATCATTCTGACTTTGAACACTGAGTTCCTTTTTTGCTGCCTTTCCTGCTTGATTCATAGCAAGCATAACAGATATTCATATAAACAAAACAATGAGATAATCATCTTCTCCTCAATTCTGGGTGTAATATACCTCCATATTTTCCTAACTAAAAACATAACATTGCTCAATCTTGGTATTGTGTCTTGTCTTTCTCTATCTGAACTTGGTTCCTCCATAGGCATCTCTCCCACTTTTTAAAAATTCTTACATGTGGTCTAATGACAGCACCTACTCCGTCTTACTATTTACTCTTCATTAGGAATCTTGAGATATAAGTTTATATTTACTTTTGTATTTCCTTTTTATTTTTTTAGACTTTTTAAAAAGATTTTATTTATTTATTCATGAGAGAGACAGAGAGAGAGGCAGAGACACAGGCAGAGGGAGAAGCAGGCTCCATGAAGGGAGCCCAACATGGGACTCGATCCTGGGTCCCCAGGATCATGCCCTGGGCTGAAGGCAGATGCTTAACTGCTGAGCCACTGGGGCATCCTGATTCCTTTTTCTTTAAAACACCTATAAAAGAGACACATTTGTCTCAAGGTATCAGAAAATGAACACATAATATTAGTTAAAAATGATATTACTATCCACCCCAAAGAGTAAAAGATGACCTTCAGAATCTGAGAAGCTACTTACTGATTTTCTGAATTTTCAGACATGACCTACAACTTATGAATTTAGCTCTTAGGAGATGTTACTCCACTCTATTAAGTTATCTATCTGCACTAAGAAAATATGACCATGAGAAAATATGTTAAAAATAATTATTATCATTACCTATGGTTTGTTATTCAAACCATTTATTTATGGCAATGCTTTATATTCATATAAAAACAAAGGACACAATTTTTGTCAACAAGTGTCCTCTAGAATGGAGAGGCAGACATAAAAGTAGAAAAAAAAAAACTTCATAAAAAATTGTGTTCCTTTCTTTCAAACAAATAATTTTAGAAGACATTATAATAAAATAATAATAGTGCTAGCTTTGGGATATACATATATTACAAAAGAATATGTCATCCATTATTCTTTTTTTTTAAGATTTTATTTATTTATTCATGAGAGACACAGAGAGAGAGAGAGAGAGGCAGAGACACAGGCAGAGGGAGAAGCAGGCTCCATGCAGGGAGCCCGACGTGGGACTTGATCCCAGGACTCCAGGATCACGCTCCAGGCCAAAGGCAGGCATTAAACCGCTGCGCCACCCAGGGATCCCCTCATCCATTATTCTTATTTTTAAATTTTATAATTTAATTGGAATCACACTATATCTATAAGTAAATCTGAAAAGAATTACCTCCTCTGCAATAATGGTCCTTCACAATTATCTAAATCTACTTTTGATCTCAAACATGAGCACAACATAGATATCTTCAAACCTCATAGAGTCAAGAAATTTACCATCCATACCCATTTGCTGAAGACATTACTTGAGGATAAGCTCCAACAAAATGAGAATTCTGGAAGAAATTACAGGAGGATTCACACGAGAGAGGCATGTAGGCTAAGCAGGGCTGAAGATTGGCCTTGGAAGAATGGAAAGTTGAGATGCGTACATTCTAGACTAAGGAACTAGTATGTAAAGAACTACAACACAATAGCTTCAGCTGACACATTGGGTACGAGATAGAATCAAAGGAGATGAGGATCTGGATACCAGCTTTAGCCAAATCACAGAGGACCTTACATGCTGCACTAAGGAATTTCAATTTTATTCTATGGATTATGAAATTGGCTATCAAATAAAAGCACATGTTAGAGTATGTACGTATTAGAGATGAGAAAAGGAAATCTAAGTGAAAAATTGGGTAGACATATAAGTTAAAGAATTTGAATGATGTACCTACTTCAATGTAAGATGTAGGAATAACGGGGAATTGCAGATTGGTCAAACACGTGGCTTGATACTAAATCCCAGGCACTAAAATAAGAAACTACTATGACTGACAATGTATATTTACACAGATCTCTGAGGATCTGGATAGATTTAGTTCTCTTCCTTCAAGCAGGGTATGATAGGAGGAAAGAAATGAAAGGTCTGAGAAATTAAACCAACGAAATAGTATAAAACCGAAAGACATTTGGTTGCAAAAGACAATATTATTCTCAGAATTTTAGTCAAACCAAGAAAATACATATGATCTAATTAACATTAAAATTTGACCCCTTTATTTTTTGCTCAATGACTTATAAAAATCAGAATAACTTCCTCTCTCCCTTATGGGTTATTAAAAATTACTCAGTCAGTAAAAATAAGAGCCATAGCTAAATAGGACTAACAAGTAGCTCAGTAACACCAAAAATGAAATTTTAATGCGTAAAGTAGACCAGTTTCAAATTTAAATCAGAGTTGATGCATAGTATTTTCCCACAAAACAGTTTCTCAGTCATAAAGATAACTATCTACAAATATATATATAGTAAGCATCACAAAGGCAAGGTTATTCATCCTTAATTTGATTTTCAGTAGCCTTGACACAAATATTGCTTTGTGTTGATTCACCTATTCTCGGTATTTAGTTTATCTTTCCTACTCAAAGCAGAAGGTTAACAAGGATGACAGCACAGATGGTGACTTTTTCTTCTTCACAAGTCAAAGTGATGAGCCTTATAAAAGACTGTCACATGCATCCTCTCACCTGTCTGGTCCCTTCTGTGCCCCCATCTGCACAGAGCTAATCTGATGACTTGTACTTCCTTGACCTCTTGAAAAGCAGGCTTTCAGGATCAGCTCCGAAAGTGATCAAATTACAGCCTTAGGTTTTATTTTTAATTGTATATATATTAAAATAGCAAATCAGTGCTAATACAAGGTCAAAGTATGCCAAATATTTTTTAAACGTAAATTTCAAACACTTTTATCTGTCATGATTAGTAACTACTTTAATGTAAAGTTTAATGCCCTTATGAGTCAACATACATTATCTTTTACCCTCAGCTCTATTGAGATAAAATTGACATATAACGCTGTGTAGGTTGAAGGTGTACAACCTGTTGATCTGATACACTTTTATTCTTTTTTTTATAAATTTATTTTTTATTGGTGTTCAATTTGCCAACATATAGAATAACACTCAGTGCTCATCCCATCAAGGGCCCCCCTCAGTGCCTGTCACCACCCGCCCACCTCCCCTTTCCCCACCCCTAGTTCATTTCCCAGAGTTAGGAGTCTCTCATGTTCTGTCTCCCTTTCTGATATTATGGCAATGTGGTCACCATCATAGTATTAGCTAACACCTCCATCACATCACATAATTATCATTTCTTTTTTTTGTGGTGCCAACAAGATTTAAGATCTACTCTCTTGGCAACTTTCAAGTAAATGATATATAATTGTTAACTATAACCACTATGCTGTGCACGAGCTCTCCACAACTTACTCATCCATCCTGTAAGTCTGTACCATTTGACCAATATCTCCTCATTTCTCCCCATCCCCCAGACCTTGGTAACCATCATTTTACTCTCTGTTTCTATGTGTTTGGCTTTTTTAGATTTCACATATTAGTGATATCATATGCTATTTATCTTTCTCTAACTTTCACTTAACGTATCCCCTCAAGATCTATCCATATTATAAGTGGCAGGATTTCCTTCTTTCTCGGGGCTGAACAATATTCCAACGTATATGTGTGTGTGTGTGTGTGTGTGTGTGTGTGTGTGTGAGATATATGTACCTATATGTATATGCATATTATATATATTGTATGGAATATATAGTATATATGCTATATATTATATGTGTACTCACACATACCACATCTTTATCATCGAGCTAAGAAAATAAAAACCAAACCAATAAGGTATTATTTGAACTGAAAACAATCGTCCTTTTCCCTATACTGCTGAATAAATGCAGATACTATTAAATCAATGTCAATTCTATTCCTCCAAGTGAGTACTGTTTGTCACTTTTCCAAAAATTTGCTATAATGTGGTATTTCTGTTGAGATTGAAGATGTGTGTATTTCTTTTTCACAGCTCCAATAGCCTGTTCTCATTTAAACCTGAAACAGGCTGACATTTTATTCTCTTCCTAACTCTGAATGGATCGCACATTCCCTTCTTTTTCAAAATTGCCAAACTTTCCCCCCCTTTATCCCTCAAGTAAAACTCTTCAAACATATGCTGGTCTGGCTTGGTCCTGGTTGTAAAAGCAAACACAAGTACATGAATAAAAAACCTTCACTAGAACCCTAATTATGGTTTTCTTCTTTCCTCCCATCTTTTTTTTTTTTTAAACAGATTTCAAGAAGTTTGTCTACTAATGGTAGCCTCCAAATAGTTCTATCTCACTTTCTTTCTCTTGTGCTCATTCTTGCTACATTTACCATCTAGCTTAAGTTGTTTACTTCAGGGTATATTGGGCGTGTCATTCAAGGCATCTTCCAAGTCCAAATTTTGATAGATATAATTATCCCCACACAGCCTCTGTTAAGCCAGAGTTCTCGACTATGTTTTACCAGGTTTGACTGTTGATTGGACTATAATCAGGAAACTAAGCCAATTGAAGATTATTTTTAAATTAGGGAGGAGCTGATGAAGTTGCCAGAAGCAAAAGACCAGCCAGTCTATGAATCTGTCAACCGGGGTTAGACTAATTTGTGAGATCCTTATGACTGATTTTCTCTAAAACATGTGGGGGTCAATGGGCCCATTTTATGGTAAGAGAATGATCTTCATATAAGTAATTTTTAGACCCTAAGTGAAATTATTTTTGCCCATCAGTACATAGCCTCAGGAATCAAGGTGAACATGGACAATATTGAGAAATGCAGTCTTTAAGAAAAAAAGAAGCAAATATGCTCCTTTTATGATTGTAATTTTGATTGTGACTAGAGGAAGGAACACAAAGTAGCAGGTACAGTGGGAATTGACTTTGCCCCTAATCAGCACCTGAAAAGTTTTATCTTCCAGCAGCAACTGCATTCAGATTAGGTTTACTAACAGGACTAAGTTTTTATTTTGATTACTTGTGTGGTTACCTTCAATTTATGTTAAGTTAAACAACTGTCCTATTTATGGTAAGGTGACATTTCTTTAAGCCTGATGTAAGGGGCAAATTTTGAGGTTTGGAGGGCTTAAAATCGTTATAGGAGTAGAAATAAGATTCACCTGTAAAGTGGAACTGGGCGGGGTACACAGGTTTCTTCACAGCTTCAGCATGTTGAGTCATAGGGAGGTGGCCAGGCTCCTTGGACCATCTATAGGTTCCCCTACAACGGTGAATATAACCAGCGATGACCACTTAGACCTTAGGAGCTAGGTTCCCTTCCCCATACTCTCAAGGTTGGTTGGTCTCACCAGCTGTGGTCACCAACTCTAAGTGGTAATGTCACGAGTCTGGGAGGCAGGGAAGAAGCTAGAAGACTAGGATACCCTAAGGCAGCAGCTTTTAAAATGTGCTAATATAGGCCGACCTGGGGCGCCCCAAGACCTAGGCCCTGCGTGTCCCTAGAGCCAGCCATCCTGGAGCCGGCTGCGCGCCCACAGCCCCAAGGACGCGGCGCCAAAACCCCTGCCCCCACCCTGAAGGGGGCCCAGATGCAAACCAGGGTTGGATGCAAACCACGTCTCCTGATGCAACCCCGGGCCTTGAGGCAAAACTACGGCCCAGACACACGCCCGAGGGGCCAGCAGAGCCTCCAGGGTAATAACCACCCGACACACAAACCGGGTGAGCCCCGGGGTTTGCAACCCTGGAGGAGGGCCCAGCACCTGCAGTCCACGAGTCCTCGGGCTCTGCGCTGGGGCATCAGGTGACCAGGGAGGGTGACCAGGCCGGGGGAGAAGCAGGCTCCCTGCAGGGAGCCCCATGTGGGACTCGATTCTGGGTCCCCAGGATCACACCCCCGGCTGAAGGCACAGCTAAACCTCTGAGCCACCTGGGATGCCTTCCACTGCAAGTCCTAAAAGTTGGGGTGCCCGACTAGGGCCTTCCTCCCCTCCCCTTCCCTCCCCGCAGCCTGGGGCTCTCCCACCTGCTTCCAGGCGCTGCAGGTGCACGTGCTCCAGAGGACCTTGGTCCTGGAGGGGGGCTGAGGTGCCCCGGGGTCTCTCCACCTAGAGCAGGGCCTCTGGCCGATGCAGGAGGCAGCCTAGGGGTGGAGGTGCTGGCCTTGTCTCGACCCCATTAGATGAGACAGCTCAGGCCTGTGCTTGCAGAGGAGGAACCGGGAGCCCTGTGTGCCCGGGAAACAAGCAAGCACCGTGCTCCTGTGGGGGGGTGGGGGTGGGGGTGGGGGGGAGTGAAGGCCTAACCCCGAGGTCTCTATTTCAGGGCAATCTGCTGGAATCCTTATTAGCTCTCTTCTGCGGGTTGTAGGTTTCGTTGGCTGTTCTTTCTCCAATTCCTTTAGGGACCACATTAGCTTGTGTATTTGAGTTTTTTCCCAATTTTTTGAAGGAGGCTTGTACTGCGATGTATTTCCCCCTCAGGACTGCTTTTGCTGTATCCCAAGTATTTTGAACGGTTGTATCTTCATTCTCATTAGTTTCCATGAATCTTTTTAATTCTTCTCTCATTTCCCGGTTGACCCTTTCGTCTTTTAGCAGGATGGTCCTTAACCTCCACGTGTTTGAGGTCCTTCCAAACTTCTTGTTGTGATTTAGTTCTAATTTCAAGGCATTATGGTCTGAGAATATGCAGGGGATGATCCCAATCTTTTGGTATCGGTTGAGACCTGATTTGTGGCCCAGTATGTGGTCTATTCTGGAGAAAGTTCCATGTGCACTTGAGAAGAATGTGTATCCCATTGCATTCAGATGGAATGTTCTGCATATATCTGTCAAATCTATTTGGTCCAGAGAGAAAGATATCTCTGGGCGAAGTTGATTTTTAATCTGTATTTCTTACAGCAAGAACCACTATTTCTGTTAATTGGTAATAGAGCAATACTCCTGTGATAAGGGCCACTAGTATCCTAGCGGGTGGAGAGCAGAGGTTTGGTGGCTTTTTCACAGCTGTATCTACAGCAGGAATACTGCCAATGAACACACTGGTGACTGATGTGGATACTGACTATGGGCCTGAACTTAACAAACACCCCACCCTGTACATCCTGACAGCTGCTGCCCTAGGAAATAGATGTTGGCCTGCATTAAAAATTATGAGGTGGGGGGACGTTTTTCATCTCTAGCATTTCTTTTGATTCTTTCTTAGAATTTCCATCTTTCTGCTTACATTGCCCATCTGTTCTTGTAAGCCTTCTTTATCCATGAGAGCCCTTAATCATAGTTGTCATTTTAACTTTCCACCTGATAATTCCAACATTCCTGCCATGTCTGGTGCTGATGCGTTTTCTGTCTTCAAATTGTGGGGGTTTTGTTTTCTTTTGGTTTGTTTTTTTGCCCATTGGAAGTAATGTCATAATTTTTTTCTTGACAGCCAACCTGATGCACTGAGTACAAGGAATTGCTATAAATGGATCTTTAAGGTATAGCAGGGAGAGGAAGCATCCAATAGCCCAATGATTAGGTCTCCGGTCTTCTAGTCAGGCTATGCCTCTGGATTGTGAATTTCACAGGTATTTCTCGGTTTTTTCTTCCCCCCTTAGGTAGAAGATGACTCCAGTGGTCTAGATTTGGGTATTTCCATTCTCTTTTATAGTAGGCTAGAGCTGATATGAGTTGGTATGCCCCTTCCCCAGGTCACTAGGCTCTGATAATACCGCAGCAAGTTAGCTCTGGTTAACTGATTTCTGTTGAGGTCAGACTCTGTTAAGAATAGAGTGCTCTGGTGGATTTCAAAATGTTTCCTTTCCCAGTCCCTGGCTGAAAGCAGGAAGGGATTTTCTCTGATATTTAACTGTGGGAATCTGGTTGAGTTCCTGAAGGTAAATCTCAGGATGTTGTGGGTGAGCCCCTCCCCCTCCACAGAAGACTGGATTTCCCTGAGTTTTTAGTTCTCAGACTTATCCACACTGAGCTTCCAGCAATTCATTGATCATAGTTCAGGTTTTCCTACCCAGGCACTGAATCCTGAAGCAGTTTCTGCTTGTTTGTGAGTCAGCTTTTCTAAGCCTGGACTCTGTATTCACCTGTCCCTTCAATCTAGTGGTTTGCACTATGTCTTCTCCTCTCATGAATCCAAGAGGAGTTGTTGATTTTTCAGTCTATTCAGATTTTTGCTTGTTAGATTGAAATTGTGACTTCTAAGGCCCTTACCTGTACAGAATCACAAACTCAGTCTCCACTTGTGTTTGGTCTTTTGTTTACAAAAACCACAGTCGGATTTTATTTGGATTGATTCATAGATTCAAGTATTGTCAACTGTGGTAGGCAGGATTCTAAAGATGTCCACCCAAGTTCCTGGGTTTAGTTATTCAATCAAACACAAATCTAGGTACTGCTGTGAAGGAATCTTGCCAATATAATTATGATGAAGAGATTATCTTGGATTATGTGACTAGATCCAATCTAACCAGATGAGTCCTTAAAAAAAAGAGAATTTTCTCAGACGGGGGTCAGAGAGAAGAGGTAGCAGGAGAGATGATGGGAAGGGGAGTCAGAGATATCACAACATGAGAAGAACCAGCCCTGCTGCTGCTGACTGTGCAAGTGAAGGAAGGGGCCTCTGGAAGCTGGGAATGACCTCCAGCCAAAAGCCAGCAAGTAAATGGGACCTCAGTCCTACAACCATATGGAACTGAATTGTGTCAACAACCTGAATGAACTTACAAGTAAATTCATCCCCAGAGCCTCCAGAGAAAAAACAAACAAAAAACAAACAAAAAACCCCTGCAGCTCTTGCTGACAATCCTATTTTCGGACTTGTGAAATCCAGGTAAGAGAACTAAGCTGCACTGTACTTAGATTTCTGATCTACAGAACTATGAGATAATAAATTTGTGTTGTTTTAAGCCACTAAACTTGTGGTAATTTATGATGACAGCAATAGAAATCTAATACGTCAGATTTATTCCTCTTTTATAAATTTCCCCATCAGCCTTTCACCAAATGCTTGTAGCATCCACTATTGATCATTTCCCAGATCTGTTATTTCATTAGAAATTGCAAAATAGTAATATAAAAATTCTATCATTCTTCCTGCATTTATTACCTATAATGATTTTTATGAAGAAGACTTTGTCTTATTAACTATTGGTTATCCAACAATACAAAACAGAGGAAAACCAATGTTCCTCCTTTCATTTTATCACTTTTAAGAATGAGTTAGTGTTTTAGTTGGTGCCTAAAGTTTATTTGAGTATCATTATGAATTCTAGATTTCCATGTATTTGATAAGTTTGGTTCACTGCATTAAAAATTCTCCAGTCTTTGTCAACTTGCAAACTGCCTCTTGTTTCCTTAGACATGAGTCAATTCTTTTATATACTATCCTTTCTTTCTGGAACTGTGAGATAATAAGTTACTCTTGCATATTTTCTTCTCCAAGCCTAGAATCAACCATTTTCCCCCCAGAACTCCCTTATTTATTTGTAGGAAATAGTATTTAGAGATTATCATCTGGATGATAGGTGAGCTCATTCCAACTGATTTGTTATTGCTTCTTGGACTTTACATTGCACAGAGCAAAGAAATGCTACTGTATTTTAAAAAGTCCTGAGTTCCTGTTGGTATTTTCATTTCAAATTTAAGACTACAGATATTTTATTAAATTTTTAAAATTTATTTTGACTTTTTAAAAAAATAATTATTTAGCATATCTTAAAATATATACATTATAGTTCCAAATACACACACACACACACACACACATATACACACAATTATGATCAATAAAAATAAAAACACTCTGAATAGACTTTAGGCTTTCTTTACGTTCTTTTTGTTCTTGGAAAACATGCACTGGAAATGTAAATAAGTACTATGTTTTAAAGAGTTTTGAGGGGCATCTCGGTGCTTGGCAGTTGAGCATCTGCCTTCAGCTCGGGGCATGACTGAGTGTCCTAGGATTGAGTCCTGCATCAGGCTTCCTGCAGGGATCCTGCTTCTCCCTCTGCCTGTGTCTCTGCCTCTCTGTGTATCTCTCATGAATAAATAAATAAAATATTTTTAAAAAATAAAGTGTTTTGAAACATATATTTCATCTATGCAGTTGTATTATAGTATGTCATCCACATTGTCATATTATGTTTTTTCTTCTAATTTAATAGTTTTTAAGAAAAACATACATTGTATGGTTGTAAATTAAAAAGTATGGGCAAGTTCCATTTAGAAAAGTTAAACTTTAATTGTAGCCCTACTGTTGCCTATTTTCTTATGGAAAACCATTTTTAATGACATTTTATTTATCCTTGCGTGTTTTCCTTTGAATACAGGTATGAAACATGTTCTGTCCAATAACAAGGAAAACCCAGGAATCTTGAGTCCTACATACCCACTTCCTTCTCCCAAATCACAAATCTTCCTGGACAGTTGTGAATGAGGATCTTGAAAGAGACCAGTACTTTAGACTACCTCAAATCATTCCAAAAACAACCAGGAGTTTGCACATTCTTGGTGATATGTATTTTTCCTGTCTCTCATAGCTTAAAGTCAAGTTTGATAGACTGTCTTTGCAACAAAATTATTCTTAAACTTTCCAATCAATATTGTTTTAAAAAATTATTAAACTCCTCTTAGAACCAGTAATGTGAGAAAATTCCTTTGAATGTTTGATTGGGTAATGATTTATCATCTTATTTTTACAGACAAATACATTGACTTTAGTTAATTGGTTTAAATGTTCAAAAGTAAGACTTCAAATTTCAAAGATGGATATGAAGGATATATAATGGCTTTATATAACTTTTTACTTTACTAACTTTGTTCTCTAACTTCTGGTCATTAAAATCTAGTATATGAATCTTTTTTTTTTTTAAAAGATTTTATTTATTTATTCATGAGAGAGAGAGAGAGAGAGGCAGAGACACAGGCAGAAGGAGTAGCAGGCTCCATGCAGGGAGCCCGACATGGGACTCGATCCCGGGTCTCCAGGATCACACCCTGGGCCAAAGGCAGGCGCTAAACCACTGAGCCACCCAGGATCCCCTAGTATATGAATCTTAACACCTTTTTATGGCCAGAATGAAAGAGGCATGCATATCATTAATAAGAAGTTGAAAATTTACACAAACAGTAACTTCCAGGTCTCATTTTACTTTAATAAAATCCATTCATTTTAGAAAATATTTGTGATCAGATTCTCATATGGAAAACTTATTTTTCCCCTCTTTATGTTTATTTACTAGAATTACTATGTTTATTTACTTTATGTTTTTCCCCTCTTTATGTTTATTTACTAGAAATTTACTAGAATTTACTAATACAAGGACATTCAGATTTTTTTTAATATACAGATGTCTCCACATATATGTGAAATATCACCTAAACAATTTTTTTCATGACATTTACATTTTTTCAAAATTCATACCAATATTTATGGCAGATAATTCTACTCTGTTATCACATTACTTTGACAGTTTCACCTACAATTAAGTAATAATTATTATCTTTATAATCTGCTGCTGAAACACAAACTGCTATCCTGAAACACCCTATTTGAAGTCTCCCAAATTTATTTCAAAACATCTTTTGGATGGATACTTTATGTTATGGAGACTATCATCCGTATTTATTTTTAATTTTACCTTTTATCCTTCTTAAGTCATCAGATATTCCAGGCTCAAATCCTCAAATTCTGGAGGCACTTCACATCTTGATTCTAAACGTCACTGCCATTTTTGCATATCAGTAAGTTTTAGTTGCTTTTAGAATACGCAAGTCATATCTGCTTATTGTAAGATAGGCTGGTGTATATTGAAAATAATTTAGCATCACTAATAATCCAATCACCAATATAAGAACACTAGGGGTATTGTAATGTGCTTCTTTCCACTGGTTCCCCTCTGTAAAAAAATGGATGAATATCTACGCACACTAAATAGTATACATTTTTTCACCTATTTTGATAACCTCCCAATGAATTATTCAGAAGTATTTCTCTTTTTTTTTTTTTATTTTATCTATTCATTCTTTTTTTTTTTTTATTGGTGTTCAATTTACTAACATACAGAATAACACCCAGTGCCCGTCACCCATTCACTCCCACCCCCCGCCCTCCTCCCCTTCTACCACCCCTAGTTCGTTTCCCAGAGTTAGCAGTCTTTACGTTCTGTCTCCCTTTCTGATATTACCCACACATTTCTTCTCCCTTCCCTTATTTTCCCTTTCACTATTATTTATATTCCCCAAATGAATGAGAACATATAATGTTTGTCCTTCTCCGACTGACTTACTTCACTCAGCATAATACCCTCCAGTTCCATCCACGTTGAAGCAAACGGTGGGTATTTGTCATTTCTAATAGCTGAGTAATATTCCATTGTATACATAAACCACATCTTCTTTATCCATTCATCTTTCGTTGGACACCGAGGCTCCTTCCACAGTTTGGCTATCGTGGCCATTGCTGCTAGAAACATCGGGGTGCAGGTGTCCCGGCGTTTCATTGCATTTGTATCTTTGGGGTAAATCCCCAACAGTGCAATTGCTGGGTCGTAGGGCAGGTATATTTTTAACTGTTTGAGGAACCTCCACACAGTTTTCCAGAGTGGCTGCACCAGTTCACATTCCCACCAACAGTGTAAGAGGGTTCCCTTTTCTCCGCATCCTCTCCAACATTTGTTGTTTCCTGCCTTGTTAATTTTCCCCATTCTCACTGGTGTGAGGTGGTATCTCATTGTGGTTTTGATTTGTATTTCCCTGATGGCAAGTGATGCAGAGCATTTTCTCATATGCATGTTGGCCATGTCTATGTCTTCCTCTGTGAGATTTCTGTTCATGTCTTTTGCCCATTTCATGATTGGATTGTTTGTTTCTTTGGTGTTGAGTTTAATAAGTTCTTTATAGATCTTGGAAACTAGCCCTTTGTCTGATATGTCATTTGCAAATATCTTCTCCCATTCTGTAGGTTGTCTTTGAGTTTTGTTGACTGTATCCTTTGCTGTGCAAAAGCTTCTTATCTTGATGAAGTCCCAATAGTTCATTTTTGCTTTTGTTTCTTTTGCCTTCGTGGATGTATCTTGCAAGAAGTTACTATGGCCGAGTTCAAAAAGGGTGTTGCCTGTGTTCTTCTCTAGGATTTTGATGGAATCTTGTCTCACATTTAGATCTTTCATCCATTTTGAGTTTATCTTTGTGTATGGTGAAAGAGAGTGGTCTAGTTTCATTCTTCTGCATGTGGATGTCCAATTTTCCCAGCACCATTTATTGAAGAGACTGTCTTTCTTCCAATGGATAGTCTTTCCTCCTTTATCGAATATTAGTTGCCCATAAAGTTCAGGGTCCACTTCTGGATTCTCTATTCTGTTCCACTGATCTATGTGTCTGTTTTTGTGCCAGTACCACACTGTCTTGATGACCACAGCTTTGTAGTACAACCTGAAATCTGGCATTGTGATGCCCCCAGATATGGTTTTCTTTTTTAAAATTCCCCTGGCTATTCGGGGTCTTTTCTGATTCCACACAAATCTTAAAATAATTTGTTCTAACTCTCTGAAGAAAGTCCATGGTATTTTGATAGGGATTGCATTAAACGTGTATATTGCCCTGGGTAACATTGACATTTTCACAATATTAATTCTGCCAATCCATGAGCATGGAATATTTTTCCATCTCTTTGTGTCTTCCTCAATTTCTTTCAGAAGTGTTCTATAGTTTTGAGGGTATAGATCCTTTACCTCTTTGGTGAGGTTTATTCCTAGGTATCTTATGCTTTTGGGTGCAATTGTAAATGGGATTGACTCCTTAATTTCTCTTTCTTCAGTCTCATTGTTAGTGTATAGAAATGCCACTGACTTCTGGGCATTGATTTTGTATCCTGCCACGCTACCGAATTGCTGTATGAGTTCTAGCAATCTTGGGGTGGAGACTTTTGGGTTTTCTATGTAGAGTATCATGTCATCGGCGAAGAGGGAGAGTTTGACTTCTTCTTTGCCAATTTGAATGCCTTTAATGTCTTTTTGTTGTCTGATTGCTGAGGCTAGGACTTCCAGTACTATGTTGAATAGCAGTGGTGAGAGTGGACATCCCTGTCTTGTTCCTGATCTTAGGGGAAAGGCTCCCAGTGCTTCCCCATTGAGAATGATATTTGCTGTGGGCTTTTCATAGATGGCTTTTAAGATGTCGAGGAATGTTCCCTCTATCCCTACACTCTGAAGAGTTTTGATCAGGAATGGATGCTGTATTTTGTCAAATGCTTTCTCTGCATCCAATGAGAGGATCATATGGTTCTTGGTTTTTCTCTTGCTGATATGATGAATCACATTGATTGTTTTACGGGTGTTGAACCAGCCTTGTGTCCCAGGGATAAATCCTACTTGGTCATGGTGAATAATTTTCTTAATGTACTGTTGGATCCTATTGACCAGTATCTTGTTGAGAATTTTTGCATCCATGTTCATCAGGGATATTGGTCTGTAATTCTCCTTTTTGGCGGGGTCTTTGTCTGGCTTTGGAATTAAGGTGATGCTGGCTTCATAGAACGAATTTGGAAGTACTCCATCTCTTTCTATCTTTCCAAACAGCTTTAGGAGAATAGGTATGATTTCTTCTTTAAACGTCTGATAAAATTCTCCTGGGAAGCCATCTGGCCCTGGACTCTTGTGTCTTGGGAGGTTTTTGATGACTGCTTCAATTTCCTCCCTGGTTATTGGCCTGTTCAGGTTTTCTATTTCTTCCTGTTCCAGTTTTGGTAGTTTGTGGCTTTCCAGGAATGCGTCCATTTCTTCTAGATTGCCTAATTTATTGGCGTATAGCTGTTCATAATATGTTTTTAAAATCGTTTGTATTTCCTTGGTGTTGGTAGTGTTCTCTCCTTTCTCATTCATGATTTTATTAATTTGAGTCTTCTCTCTCTTCTTTTTAATAAGGCTGGCTAATGGTTTATCTATCTTATTAATTCTTTCAAAGAACCAACTCCTGGTTCTGTTGATCTGTTCCACAGTTCTTCTGGTCTCGATTTCGTTGAGTTCTGCTCGAATCTTTATTAACTCCCTTCTTCTCTTGGGTGTAGGATCTATTTGCTGTTTTTTCTCTAGCTCCTTTATGTGTAAGGTTAGCTTTTGTATTTGAGTTCTTTCCAGTTTTTGAATGGATGCTTGTATTGCAATGTATTTCCCCCTTAGGACTGCTTTTGCTGCATCCCAAAGATTTTGAACGGTTGTATCTTCATTCTCATTAGTTTCCATGAATCTTTTTAATTCTTCCTTAATTTCCTGGTTGACCCTTTTATCTTTTAGCAGGATGGTCCTTAACCTCCATGTGTTTGAGGTCCTTCCAAACTTCTTGTTGTGATTTAGTTCTAATTTCAAGGCATTATGGTCCGAGAATATGCAGGGGACAATCCCAATCTTTTGGTATCGGTTCAGACCCGATTTGTGACCCAATATGTGGTCTATTCTGGAGAAAGTTCCATGTGCGCTTGAGAAGAATGTGTATTCAGTTGAGTTTGGATGTAAAGTTCTGTAGATATCTGTGAAATCCATCTGGTCTAGTGTATCATTTAAAGCTCTCGTTTCTTTGGAGATGTTTTGCTTAGAAGACCTATCGAGTATAGAAAGAGCTAGATTGAAGTCACCAAGTATAAGTGTATTATTATCTAAGTATTTCTTCACTTTGGTTAATAATTGATTTATATATTTGGCAGCTCCCACATTCGGAGCATATATATTGAGGATTGTTAAGTCCTCTTGTTGAATAGATCCTTTAAGTATGATATAGTGTCCCTCTTCATCTCTCACTACAGTCTTTGGGGTAAATTTTAGTTTATCTGATATAAGGATGGCTACCCCTGCTTTCTTTTGAGGACCATTCGAATGGTAAATGGTTCTCCAACCTTTTATTTTCAGGCTGTAGGTGTCCTTCTGTCTAAAATGGGTCTCTTGTAGACAGCAAATAGATGGGTCCTGCTTTTTTATCCAGTCTGAAACCCTGCGCCTTTTGATGGGGTCATTAAGCCCGTTCACATTCAGAGTTACTATTGAGAGATATGAGTTTAGTGTCATCATGATATCTATTCAGTCTTTGTTTTTGTGGACTGTTCCACTGAACTTCTTCTTAAAGGGGAATTTTAAGAGTCCCCCTTAAAATTTCTTGCAGAGCTGGTTTGGAGGTCACATATTCTTTTAGTTGCTGCCTGTCTTGGAAGCTCTTTATCTCTCCTTCCATTTTGAATGAGAGCCTTGCTGGATAAAGTATTCTTGGTTGCATGTTCTTCTCATTTAGGACCCTGAATATATCCTGCCAGCCCTTTCTGGCCTGCCAGGTCTCTGTGGAGAGGTCTGCTGTTACCCTAATACTCCTCCCCATAAAAGTCAGGGATTTCTTGTCTCTTGCTGCTTTAAGGATCTTCTCCTTATCTTTGGAATTTGCAAGCTTCACAATTAAATGTCGAGGTGTTGAACGGTTTTTATTGATTTTAGGGGGGGATCTCTCTATTTCCTGGATCTGAATGCCTGTTTCCCTTCCCAGATTAGGAAAGTTTTCAGCTAGAATTTGTTCAAATACATATTCTGGTCCTTGTCCCTTTCGGCGCCCTCGGGAACCCCAATTAAACGTAGGTTTTTCTTCCTCAGGCTGTCGTTTATTTCCCTTAATCTATCTTCATGGTCTTTTAATTGTTTGTCTCTTTTTTCCTCAGTTTCCCTCTTTGCTATCAACTTGTCTTCTAGGTCACTCACTCGTTCTTCCACCTCATTAACCCTCGTCGTTAGGACTTCTAGTTTGGATTGCATCTCATTCAATTGATTTTTAATTTCTGCCTGATTAGCTCTAAATTCTGCAGTCATGAAGTCTCTTGAGTCATTTATACTTTTTTCTAGAGCCACCAGTAGCTGTATAATAGTGCTTCTGAATTGGCTTTCTGACATTGAATTGTAATCCAGATTTTGTAACTCTGTGGGAGAGAGGACTGTTTCTGATTCTTTCTTTTGAGGTGAGGTTTTCCTTCTAGTCATTTTGCTCAGTGCAGAGTGGCCAAAAGCAAGTTGTATTGGGAAAAAGAGAAAAAGAGAGGAGAGAAAGAAGGAAAGAAAAGAGAAAGAAAAAAAAGGGGAAGAAAAAGAAAAAAAAAACAAAAAAAAAAAGAAGAAAAAGAGAAAGGAAAAGAAAGGAGAAAAAAAGGGGGTGGGGGAAGGAAACAAATCAAAAAGCAAAACAAAACAAAAACAAAAACAAAAACAAAAACAAACAAACAAAAAAAAGAACCACCGGGGAGTATCTTCTGATTCTGTGTTCTTTAAGTCCCTTGGCTTCTCCTGGAGGTTGTCCGTCTAGCTGGTCTTCTGGGGGAGGGGCCTGCTGTGCTGATTTTCAGGTGTTAGCAGTTGGGGGAGCTGCTGTGCCCCTGCCTGGTGCAGGGCTCAGTGGGGGTTGTTTACCCCGTGAGGCCGCAGGAGGAACAGCCCCAGTGGCGGGCCAGCTCTGGAACCTGGATTCAGCTCCGGCAGGAACTCCGTCTGCAGGGCCTGGAGGCTCCGGGCGGGGCCGCTGATCTGCTCAGCTGGGGCAGGAGCGTCCTTGGTGTCCTGGGCCCTCCCGGCCTCTGCCTGTCCCGGGGGAGGCGGGATCCTGGGCTGTGTCCCGGCGCCCTGTGCTCCGGAGCCTGCGCTGTTGGATTCGCGCTCCCGGGCCGCGCAACCCCCTCCGCGGAGCCGCCGCCCGAGCCCCTCCGAGCTGCTCCTGGAACCGCGCAGGCACCTCTGCACGGAGCCTCTTCCTCTGCCCGAGCCCCTCCGAGCTGCTCCCGCCCCGCAGCCCCCTCCGCGGAGCCGCCGCCCGAGCCCCCCGAGGTGCTCCGGGTCCCGCCGTGCGCGCTGCAGCCCTTAGGGAGCTCGGCGCACTCTCCCGGGGCGCAGGTGCCTGTTACTGTCCCGGGGAGCCCGAGGGCATCCCCGCCCTCCTGGGTCCTGCTCCACCTCCCTGCGAGCCCCTTTCCACCCGGGAAGGTCGGTGCAGCTCCTGCTCCTCCGGGACGGGGCTCTCCTGTCCTGGGGACCCTCGCCCCGGCCTCAGCCCGGCTCCTCGCGGGCCCCTCCCCCTTGGAGGCCTTTGTTTCTTTATTTCTTTTTCCCCGTCTTCTACCTTGATAGAAGCGTGAACTCTTCTCACTGTAGCATTCCAGCTGGTCTCTCTTTAAATCTCAGGCCGAATTCATAGATTTTCAGGATAATTTGAAGGTTTTCTAGGTAGTTTGGTGGAGACAGGTGATTTGGGGACCCTCCTCTTCCGCCATCTTGCTCCTCCCTCCCCAGAAGTATTTCTCAATGATTATTGAGTCACTATATTGTACACCTGAAACTAATAAAACACTGCACATCAATTATATTGGAATTAAAAAATAAAGAAAAAAAACAAAACCCAAAGAGAAAAAAAAACAAAAACCTAAAATGAAACCTGAGCTGGTAGCTACAGAGAACAGATGGTTGGTTGCCAGAGTCAGAGGGTGGGGGTGAGAGTGGAGGGCACAAAATGGGTCGAGGAGGTCAAAATGTATAAAATTTCAAGTTATGACAACCATGGGATTAATAATGGTGAGTATAATTGATAGTACTGTATTGCATGTCTGAAAGTTGCTAAGAGAATAAATCTTAAAAGTCCTTATCATTAGAAAAAAAATTGTAGCTATGTTTGGTAACAGGTGTTAACTAGACTTACTACAGCGATCCTTTCACAATATATACATCAATCATTATGTTGTACACCTTAAACTAATATCATGCTATATGTCAATTATGCCTTAATAAAAAACGTTTAGAGGGGATCCCTGGGTGGCGCAGAGGTTTAGCGCCTGCCTTTGGCCCAGGGCGCGATCCTGGAGACCCGGGGTCAAATCCCATGTTGGGCTCCCGGTGCATGGAGCCTGCTTCTCCCTCTGCCTGTGTCTCTGCCTCTCTCTCTCTCTCTCTCTCTCTCTGTGACTATCATGAATAAAAAAAAAAAAAAATTAAAAATAAATAAATAAATAAATAAATAAAAATAAATAAAAAACGTTTAGAAAGAAAATTTACCAGAAGCTAGAAGAGTATAATACCCAAAAATCACTAGATATTGCCTGGCTTTAAAAGCCTTTTATACAATGGTCTTAAGATACAGTAGTACCTTGTACACACATACGCACACACACACACACAGAGTCATGTAATATACAATCACTTACGTATGCATGTTCTTACATATATAAGAACTTATATCACTATATTGATATAAGGTAATGTATTATTAAGTATATTAAAATATATATTATTTTTATATTATTATAAATATATATTTCAAAGGGAAAATTATGGGCGATATATTAAAAAATAAAAAGACAAGAAGTCCATTTATATGTCCTGCTTGGAGAAGTTTCTTAACCTCTCTGGGCTTTAGTTTGCAATCTGGAAATGGGAATAATAATGGTACATATCTCAAAGATTGTTGTGAAGAGTAAATGAATGCATGCAAAGCACTTAAGTGTTCAATAAATGTCCAGTACATAGTAAGTGTTCATTAAGTATCAGACAACATTACCATCATGAAACACCAAATTTGGGGTAGTTTTATCTATACTCAGTTTTTGATGAAAAAAGCTGAACTTCTTTCAAAAGTTATGACCTTAGCAGTAAAATTTGTCTTTAAACTCACATCTGTATCTCATAGACTTTTGAGTCACCATGTGAAAATTGGAAATTGTTTGTTATACACCGAACCTTGAGAGATCTGATTTTGGGTAAAAAAATTATTGAGAAATACAGGGGATACTAAAACTTGTCACGAAATAAAAAAATATATTGATCAATGGTTATATTATCTTTCTATTACTTAATGCATGATTACTTACAATTTTCTTGTCTGGCCAGCTTATCTTTAAAGTCATTAACTTTTTTTTGGTAAATATAAGTAAGAAATGCTATCTTTCCCATATATTGAATGGTTGATATAAATGGAATGGGTCTTGGAAAACAGCTCAAAGTATCACTTCCATCCATTTGGTCAGCATTGGAAAGGCTTTTGAAGAATTATAGTAGGACAACAGAAATTGTGACACTAGTTTCCTGAAGAGTAGAATCCTTACTTCTGGTAGAAAAAGGGACAAATTTAGATGTCTGGAAGAATAACATTAAATCACACTGAGTCACCATTGAGAAAGTTACTCCCTTTTCAGGTCTGTCTCTGTCTCTTTCTCTCTCTCACTTTTGGCAAGAAAAACTCATTTTGTTGCTAACGTTCCATTATTGCCTCTCTAGCGTTACATAATTTTCCTTTTCAAGAAGAGAAAATAGACCTCAGACTCCGATATTTTGTCAGGCAATAGTATTCAAATGAATGCTAATATCACTAGTTAGTATTTATTTTGCTTACACTTCTATTACCCTCTCTTTAAGGTAAATAAAATCAGTTTTCTATATATAGTAGTAACCATACCTTTCCTTACTATGGCTACAGAGGTGTCCTGTGCACAGATATCATGAAGCTAGAAATCCAGGAACGTTAACCAGATGGTAAGATTTTTGTATATTAATTGCCTAAGAAACTCGATTCTCAACTCCTAAATATACTCTCACTAGGAAAGTGTGGACAAGGAATTTCCCATAAGCCAATAATGAAATGTGTCTCTGGTTTGTTAATAAGCATGAGTTTATTTGTAACATTCTCTCTGTTTGAATTCCTAAATTAGGAGGAACCCAGGTTAGAGATGCTATCTATGCGTAAATTAGTCATCTGTTCTCACTCAGCAGTGATAAACTTCTTAGTAGAATTTTGTGTAAATCAGTTTTGAAGCCTAATACCAAAATTTGACCCCTGGTGATTGCTGTTCTCCCTTGTTCCAAATGAGGAACAAAAATTGGATGGTAAGTGTAAGAGACTATTTTCTCTTCTCTGTAGTGAGTAAAATACATTGTAGGTGGTCTTTCAAACAAAGTAGGAAAAAAATATGAAGAACTGAAGGTGGTTTCATTTGCCTCGGCACTGAGTCCAAGCCCTACCAGGTAAAGAAGAATGCATAATGGATATTATACAAAGGTCACCTATAAATACACACATGTAAATTATAAAATGAGCAGATGGGCTAATCTTGGAATTATTCTGTGAAGTAATAGATGATATTTTGCTTCAGTGAGTAATGAAGCTTTCAGGTTTTTCCATGGTACACACAAAAGAAGTAAAATTGGAAAGGCATCAAAATGGCAAAAGGCCTTGTAACTTTGTTTTCCATGTTGATTAGGGAAGCCATGATGTTAAACATCATACACTGTCATGCCACAGAACCTCATACGAAGACAATTTGTAAGATGCATATAAAGCAGAAAATTGGATTTAACGAGAGTTGGGAGTGAAGAAGCTTTTCCTCAACGGAATGCTTTATAAATGCTTTTAAATATAAACTGTAAAAGGCAAAAGGTAAGAGCTGTCTTTCAAAAACATTTGTGTTGGGGATCCCTGGGTAGCGCAGCGGTTTAGCGCCTGCCTTTGGCCCAGGGCGCGATCCTGGAGACCTGGAATCGAATCCCACGTCGGGCTCCCGGTGCATGGAGCCTGCTTCTCCCTCTACCTCTCTCTCTCTCTGTGACTATAATAAATGAATAAATATATATATATATATTCAAAAACATTTGTGTTGAGTAAAGTAAGTTACTCACAGTCTTTTTTTTCCCCTCAGGGCATTGTTTTCTGTGCCTTTATTACTGTAAAATGAAACAAATCACCTAACAACATAAAAATAAAATTACATTTCAAGATGCCAATAGCGAGATTGGATGATTGTAAAAGAAGAGATAGTCATCATCTCTTTCCAGAGGAAGATAAGATATTTAATAATTTTTGTTAGAAAAATTTAAATATATATATTAAAATGTAAACAACAAAATACTACAAATACAATCTATACCTTTCAAACTAATAGAGAAACATAAAAGGTAACTGTCAATACATGTCAATTTTACCAGATGACAAGAAAGGAAATGAAAGACAAAGCAAAGAAGAGGTCCTCTGAAAAGAAAACACAAAATAAAAGCATTTTTTTTTAAAGATTTTATTTATTTGAGAGAGAGAGAGAGAGAGAAAGAGAGAGAGAGAGGTAGAATCCTCGCTGAGCAGGGAGCCTGATGGCTCAGGACTGGGAGATCATGACATGAGCAGGATGCAGACACTTAACAAACTGAGCCACCCAGGTGCCCCAGATAAGAGCATTTAAAACAAAGATCATTTAGGTACATCAAAAACAAATTTCTAAAAAACCAGTTAAATAATAAATATATGGGAAATATATATCTTCAAACACTTGACAAAGGAAAATTGTTGGTAGCAATATTGACATTAGATAAAATAGAATGCATGTAGACGGCATTAATAGAGAGGAATATTAATATTATATAATAGACAGTTGGATAATGATATGTTAAAATAATTGGCATCATTAAGAAATATATGAAGCAAAACCTGTCAAGACTTATATAGAGATATTAACAACCCACTAATCATAGTGGGAAATGTTTATAATAGTTCATCAGAAAATTGTGATTAAGTAGATCAAAAATTTTAACAAGAATATAGACCATTTCTAAACAAAACAAAACCAATATTTTTTTTTGCATTCTAGGGTACTACAGTCAATAAGTAGAGATAGTACATTATTATCAAGTACAAATTAAACTATTATAAACATCGATTATATGCTAGGTCACTCCTCAACACATTTCAAAGTATTGATATCATACAATTTACATTGTATATATTGTATATATATATACATTGTATATATCATATAATTTACATTGTCTGATCACAAAAAAAGTTAAAAACCCAATCAACTACTATGTTTTGTAATTTTTTTGTACAAAAGAGAATAGAGATGGTATTAAGTCATCATTTCTGAAAGCTGAAAAAGTTTGTCTGACCTAATACTGTTGGAAAGTCAATAGAAACAATAAATTGAGCTGCCAAGGGAAAATCAAACATTTTCTAAAATAAACTAAGATTTAGGTTGCAAATGCCCTGTTGGTTTGCAGCATCAACATTGGATAATCACAGTGAAGAATTGTAGAAAGTATTTTATCCGTGGGTTGAAACTATTGCTGAGTAGAGATATTTAAAGAGGGAGGGAATAAACAGTTTTCACTATTGGTTGCATTTGTCTTTCTATATCATGATTAAGAAATTAGAACCTTGTTTGAACTGTGGATTAAAAATCCTAGGAGGATTCTTACTCTCCCTGCAACTGAGGTTGTCTTTTATCTTTTTCAACTCCATTAAAAAAAAAAAAAAAAAAAAGGTTTTGCTTTTGTAGCATTGGAGAGTGCTTTTGCTTTGTAGCATAGGAATAACCTTGAAATCCCATGGCATAGGTGTTCTCTCTGTATTAGAAGAAAATATGAAATACCAGAAGGAATACAATATCATGAAAAATTGAGAAGAGGAAAAAGAAGGAAACAATAAGAGGAAATCTGATTCTTTCTTTGACAGGAACAAGAAAAAGTTTGAGTGCATCCTCACACTCTAACAGATAAATGGCAATCAGAGAATGCATATTAGGAGGATTTTTGTCCTCAGGGTAGAAAAAAAAAAATCCTGAAGGTTTGAAAAGCAGAAGTCTTCCTACTGTAATGCTGTCTGGTGGCACTTTCTTAGTTAGAAGTGACAACACACTTACATGCAGAGATGACTGGGAGCCGCTTTTCTGACTGTGAATAGAAGAGCTTATTTTCTGTTCCCTCCACTGAACCAATTATACTTTTAACATCAACTCCCCACAGAGACAGTTAATACTTGACAACCTTTCCTGGTCAAGCATGCCTTATTTAAACAGGGGTTTCTCTGGAGAGATTAAATGGTTTGGCATGGAAATAAATTAGCCAGTGACAGCTCTGTTCCATTTTATAGAACAGCATCACGAAATGAACGTAGCGTGTATCCAGCTATGGATTTAATGGTTAACTTCTCCAAAAAAGTCGTTTTAAACTCCCATTGAAAATGTAATGAAGAGACATATTAATAAAAATGATGGATAATGTAACGATCATAATCAAAAAAAATATATTTCTCACCTGCGGGGTAAATTAGAGAACTGCTTGGTCTTGACAAACATAATAACATTTAAGCCCAGGACTGCAGTTTTAGTTCTCAGTGAAATAATATAATATGCTACATATTTGTTTAAGAAAGAAAGACATTGGGGATCCCTGGGTGGCGCAGCGGTTTGGCGCCTGCCTTTGGCCCAGGGCGCGATCCTGGAGACCCGGGATCGAATCCCACATCGGGCTCCCGGTGCATGGAGCCTGCTTCTCCCTCTGCCTGTGTCTCTGCCTCTCTCTCTCTCTCTCTCTCTCTGTGTGACTATCATAAATAAATAAATAAATAAATAAATAAATAAATAAATAAATAAAAATTTAAAGAAAGAAAGACATTTATTTCCTTCTCCTCATTACCAGAAGCAACTTAGGAATGGTCTAGTTTAATATTTGGAAAGATATGTGATGTCATAGAATTGGAATGATTAAAAGAGTAATGTTCTTGGGACACCTGGGTGGCTTAGCAGTTGAGCATCTGCCTTTGGCCCAGGGCGTGATCCTGTGGGATCGAGTCCCACATCGGGTTCCCTGCAGGGAGCCTGCTTCTCCCTCTGCTTATGTCTCTGCATCTCTCTCTGCGTCTCTCATGAATAAATAAATTAAATATATTTAATTTATTTATTTTAAAAAGCAATGCTCTTTTTAACTGCTCTAAGAACCTTTAATCCTGGGCAGTTCTAAATGAAGCCTATGGTACCTTAACAAGTATTTTGTAATAAAGAAGTTGTTGTGGCCAAATCAGTTTGGGAAATAATATGTATTCTATTCTCCAGCTTAAAGAGTCATAATGCCCAGAATCATATTCATGGCATTAAGGAATCGTAAAGAAACTTTGACAAAGAAGCCCATGCTTGTTTGAAGGGGAACAAGCAACTCTTTCTCTGTCTCTTGGCTTTTACCTCCCTCCTTCCCCCTTTTCTCCTTCCTCTTTCTCTCTTTTGCCCCCTTCGCTCCCCCCTTCCTCCCTCCCTTCCTTTTCATTCCCTTCCTTCTTTTCTTTCTTCCAAGAAAAGAAGATCTTACAGATTTAATGTTTAATGTCCTACAGTTTAGAAAAGTTGACTTGAGGATATGAAATTCTTGTCCAGACATATTTAATTAGTTATCAAGATATATAACACCCAGGCAACCTTATTTTCTTTAAGCTCATGTATATATATCTGTATGATTTTTACTAAAAAAAAATCTCTCCCACATATTTCCCTTTCTTAATTATTTCTTAGTACTTAAAAAAGTTATTCCTGTGACTTGGAATGAATAATAAAACCATCTTAGTAAGAATTTAAGTGGAACTTAGGAATTATCTAGTCTCAAATTTCATTCATAGATGGGGAAAATGGATTCCCATTCTCCATAGCATCTAGTTCTGAATATGTTTATTAACTCCACATTAGTTTTTATCTTCAAAATTCTTATGTTTTAAAGTTTTCTTCAGATAATTCTAGGAAAACATAATCCATTAACTAATGGCAAACCTTTTAAGCATATGCTATTAGTATGGAGAAGTCCATCTGTCATTTTGTTGTAGGGGAAGGTCTATAAGTTTTGATCAGAAGGTAGTAACTCATTTATCCCATGTAAACCTGCAAAAAATATTATTATATCTTTCTGTAGCTATATCACAACTTAGTGAAAGATGAGATAGAAAGATACAATGTCAAGATAAAAAAGAAATGGGAATCTGGAAGAAGTGAAAAAACGACAAAAACAAAAAATGGGTGTCCTGAGCAGCTTGTTTGACTTTTCAATAGGTTTTGACCAGTGACATCACTCACAGAGGGTTTTTAGCCCAGGGCTAGAATTGATTAACAAGTACGTCTTGCTCCACTTGGGAATGGGTCCTAGTGGATCTAGATTGGAGCTGAGTTGTGCCCCAAGAGACTAAAAGTGGTAATTCACATAGTGCTTCTCAAAATCTGCTCTTCCATTCCTGAGATGAGAATCCTGTGTTTGTACTGAAACATTATTAAATATTATTAAGGTTAAGTACTGGATCTGTTGAAGACCACGGGAAGGTTGAAAATCTATTGAAATTTCAATTAATAAAACTCAGTGGAACATTTCCTAATAGAAACACTTAAAAAGACACTATTATTACTCGTAATATTATTTGACACTAAACGTGTCAGATACATAGCCTGTTTAAAGCCAAGTAAGAGGTCTTGACTATTAACAAAGTACCAAGATGTCAATTAACAAGTGTTAAGATTCTATTTTATGCTCTGCATAATCCTAAACATATTGACTCAAAAAAAAAAAAGTATACAAAATTTAGAATGTTTTTGTGACATGTCTCTCTTTCCTAAAAGTAATGATTACCCACTGGATGCTTTGTTGGAATTATATTAAGCTTGTAAATTAATGTGGTGGCAAACAGGCATCTTTAAAATATTGCAAATTGGGGATCCCTGGGTGGCTCAGTGGTTTAGTGCCTGCCTTCAGCCCATGGTGTGATCCTGGGGTCCCGGGATCGAGTCCTGCACTGAGCTCCCTGTATGGAGCCTGCTTCTCCCTCTGTGTCTCTGCCTCTCTCTGCCTCTGTGTCTTTCATGCATAAATAAATAAAATCTTTAAAAAAATAAAATATTGCAAATGTTTTAACATTCAGGATTGTATCCATTTTTTCTCTAAGGTCCCTCATGAATTTCTTGCAGTTTTTTTGTTTTGTTTTACATTTTGTTTGCTTTTCTTCTAGTATACAGTTATTTCTATAGTGAATACACTTTTTATTTTATGACTTTTAGAATTAGATATTAGAGGACAGTGTTTTCAAACCTAGCTGCATTTCTAAACCCAGCTGCACATTAAAAACTCTGAAATGGAGCCCATTTGAACCCCTGCCCTACAAATTATTTGTTGCTCACAACTAAATTTGTAATTAGTTTTTCTCTGGTTTGGGCATGATCTAAACTCTTCATTTATTTTATTTTATTTTTTTTAGTAAACACACTTGCATCTGTAAGTAAAAGTCAGCACCCAAGTTTACTCTTTAGTTTCTAAAATGTAAAAATAGAAACTCCATAAAATTAGACAATAAAATTTGTGTTGTTCATTGCAACAACATTTGTTACAAAAGCAAATATTTGCTCATATTTATGTGAATCCCATTCTCATATTTCATTTGGAAATATGAACACATTTTGTGTTTTTTTCATTTTGCTTCCCGTTCTGTTTTTGAAGAGCAGATTTTGTCTTGCCTCATGCAAGAATATCTGACTGTTTTGAGGAAAGAGATTGTTGTCATATCTGGATGTTTCTAATACTCTGCTATAGCCATTTTTCATTCTCCCAGGATAAGGAAAATACCATCCAATCTTTTCATGACATAATAATTAATCAATTAAGGATATATAGTATATGCTCTTAATATAATTCCAATAAGGCATCTAATGGGTAATCATTATTACTTTTAGGAATAATGTGTGGGCCAAACACACATACACAAAAAACTTTTGGGAGGGAGCAACAGATCTCGGTATATTTTTTCCCAAGTTCCTGGGGTGATATGAATATTTAGTTATAGTTAGAGCAACTGTTGTTGGATTACTTACTAGATTTTTATAAAATCTCGTTTCAGAAGTGATTGATTTACTTCTCAGGGCCTTGTCTCCTAACTCTATTATGAGAAAATGAAGCTCAACAGCCTCTGTGACCAAAACAAGCATTCCTTCTTGTGAGGTAACACACTCTCTATCCTTTTTGTGCCTAGGGCAGGGCCCAGTGCCCAATGGGTTGGTACAGAAGAGGAAATCAATATAATTACACATTTTGTATGACTTTTCTGCATGTTTTAATTTTTTAAATTCAGATATACATTTTTAATTTAATTACTCTGTGACCAAAACACAGGCTTATAAGATGATTTATTAGGACAAAGAATGTAATCAGTATTCATCAGGCAAAATGAAGTTAATTGGTCCCCAGAGAAGTTAGTCACCATAGCACAGTTCTCATAAGCACAGGATTCGAACCTAGTGACTTATTAACGGAAGACTTATGATTCCATATCACATACATAACATCTTTGCACAAAATGTCTTATGGAGGTAGGTGGGGTTATTGCTATGGGGATAGGATACATTGCAGGAGTATATTGATACTGAATTTCTGACACAAGATTATCCCCTTTCTCTAGGTCTTCATCAGGAAATATTAGAACACATTAAACATACATAGCGGGAAAAAAATAAAAAAAATAAACATACATAGCGGGACAAAATTTTGAGTAACTACAGACAAAATTTTGAGTAACTCCTGTAGATTACCGAAGCTATATTAGGAAAATCAGTAAATCAACAAGAGATTGCTTCCAGTTCCAATACCCTCTGAAATACAAAAAGAGTGCTGAAGTGTTAACAATGGAGTAGAATAAACATTTGTTCCTTTGACACTCAATGAGTAATAGCTCTATCTCAGTGAGTGTATATGATGTTAAAAAAAAAAAAAAAAGACAGCCAAATAAGTCCATGATTTATATTCTCAGAGTGCTTACATTTTAATGTATCAAACAGACAAATTATAATTTGGCCTGTAAGTGCCAATATAATAAAGAAATATTCACCAAGGGCTATGGGAACACAACAGAGGAAACCATGAACTACTTGAAGAAGTTGCCGTGGGGATTAATTTGTAAATTAAATAGCCATTAAGCTCTTTTAAGTCCCATTTATGTTTTTCCTTGCTATAGCATTCATCCTATTCATTACTATTCATTACTATTTCTTTTAACAATTAAAATGGTTTTTAAAAATCTGTATGAATACAGGCCTCATAATCAATCCTTGGCTTAAAATCAATCAGTCAATCAATCAATCAATCAATCCATCCATCCATCCTTGGCTTAGACCCTTTACTGTCCCAGATTTTCCGCTGTCTTTGATCACTTACCTGGCTTTGCCTATTTTCCTCCTCACTACATTCCTTAAATTCCTTAAAGTTAGGCACTTGTCAAACTTCTGTCCTTGGATTTCTTTACTCCATATTTTTCCTTGATAATCCGTTAAATACCATCCATTCTACCAAAATATCGCACTCTATCCCTCTATTCGGTCACCAGATAATCTGAAATCTGTCTCATGATATGGTTTATAAGATTTAAAGAGTCTTCTGAGAGCAGAACACATCACAATGACCCTCAGATGATGAAAAGCTGTCTTTGTTCCTTACAGCTCTAAATGAGAGAAGGATGGGAGGGCCACCTAGGGAGTTCCTCCTGGGTGCAGAGGAGCAGCAAGCTGGAGCTGCAGGGAGCAGCTTATAAATGGCAAGAGCCGTAGGGTTAGCTGGGTTTCACAGCCTCCCTGGAGATTGGCTACTTTGAATAAACTCTTGGGCTCAGGCGCATAGTGGCTTCCCTAGCTGTCTAACCTGACTCCAGGGTGATTTGGGCAGGTGCGCTGTGGCACAGAGTATGAGAACCATGATGGCAAGTGGTTGAGCTAGATTTAATCAGAGGCTCAGGAAGGGGAATTGGTCAGTCGATAGCTGGGGGTCTTAAAACCCTGTGAAGAAGAATTTAGGAGAGGCTGATGTCAGCAAGATGATGGAATAGGAGGTCCCAGCCTTGTCTCTACCTGCCCCCAACAAAACCAATGATTTAACAACTATCCACAGGTGAAAGTAACTCTGGGAGAGCTCAGAGTACATGGACAAGCTGTGGCAACACGGCAAAGCATACGGACCCGGAATGGGGCCTTCTCCCTGTGTTGCCTCCTTTCCCAGAGCAACACAGCCCAGCCCTAATCCACTGGCCTATCAGTTCTGCCATGAAGGAAAGGTTTAGAGCAGGAGGACCCCAGCAGCTCTTAGCTCTGCTGTAGCCTCGGATCCCATGGTACTTCCTCACCAAGGACCCCAGGGGCCAGAGCTTTCCAGAGCCAGTACCTTTGTGCCCCTCGAGGAGATTGAGAGTCTTCTGACAGTTGCTGAGCACGCTTCCTTTGTTTACCTCAGTATCCATCAGTGTGCTCTGTCCTCTGCCCAGAATACCTTTTCCCCACAATCCCACCTCCCCACCTAACAATATTCCCACCCTTCATCTGAATACCAGCAGGATTCTTTATCTTCCAAAAACTCCCTCAGAATCTCCCATCCAAAAGAAATCTTCATTTTGGTTTTTCCTGGCAATTTATTTGAATTTCTCATACAGCATTCATTTACTTATTCTCTTATTCAAAAATTACAGGTTAATGAGGATAGAATGATGGAGAAAATAGAGGAGTCCTGGCTTCTTAAGTATGGGTAACAGCCTTCAAACAAATGGTACTGATATTTTACAACTGTGGCTTGACACTGTCTGGAAATTAATGGCCTGGATTGTTATCTTCACAGTTTGGTTTCCTTTTAACTATGTGATCTTACCCACTCTAAATCTTATTTATTATATTTATAGAGGGGCTAGGAATACATTTTTTAAATGGGGCTAACTTAGTTTTCCTAAGAAAACAAATAGAATGTGAATGTTTTATATTCATCCTTGTTCATATAATGGGAACGGGGCACATTTATCAAATAAGAATGGTAGTAAGTAATCTAGACTTTATCACAGGGCAAGGAGGTGTTAATTCTCCTTTACCCTGAATATTTAAATATTTTAATATACATCTAAAAAAAAAACACACACTGGGCAGCCCCAGTGGCACAGCGGTTTAGCGCCTCCTGCAGCCCAGGGTGTGATCCTGGAGACCCTGGATCGAGTCCCATGTCAGCCTCTCTGCATGGAGCCTGCTTCTCCCTCTGCCTGTGTCTCTGCCTCTCTCTCTCTCTCTGCGTCTCTATGAATAAATAAATAAAATCTTAAAAAAAAAATCACACACTTACACATGGCTTTACCCATGAGCACTGTACTTTAGTGGCACCTGTCTTTGACAGGTTTACTTGAACCCAGATACAAATTAGTTTCCTAAACTATATCAGTCATAACATACTTAAAATTATAAGAAAAAATTCACAGGAAAATGATGACGTACAAACAGAATGGCATGTACAAGCAGGAATTCCTATGGTCAGCCTCTCCCTCCACCTTCAGAAAAGGTAGGAGTCAACAGTTCACCTTCCATGTGCCAGGCACTAGGGACTAGTTGATCAATGACACACCATAATACACCTTTCCCTTAAGGAGCTTACATAAAATTTTGCATAAAACTGAAATCCCCCCTCATCAGAACACATTCACAAACATTAATATTTTTCATCCTGACAAATACTTTTTTTTGGAGGAGATGTTCATTTAACAAATATATTGAGAATTTATTCTATATCAGTTTGGGCTACGATAGTGATAAAACAGACAAATATCTCATAAAGGGGGCTTACATTTGTTGGAATTATCATCTTCATTCTATACAAGGGGAAAGAGGTACAGGGAGATTGATTTCCTCACAGTCAAATGCCTAGGAAATGGCAAAAGCAAGACCTAGATTTGATTCAGAACTCCATGTGTCACCTACTGCTGTCCAGTACATTTCTCAAACTACCTGTTCTCAATGCAAAACACAACAAAATTTACTTAAACCTCCAAAACTACAACACACGATAGAAACATCTCACACAATAGCACTGTATGGTAAAACGAAAGTTTCACTTACTTCAACACTGTACAAGGGACAATGTGAAGGATGACAGTTTGAGATCAAACCTCACAAATTTAAGTATGTTTAAATTAATACTGATATGAAGCCAGCCCACCTGCACATATTTGAGAGTGTAAGCAAGGCAAAATTATGTGAGACATAATTAATAATCGAATTAAGAAGGAACTTCAAATATGTGAAAAAAAATCTGTCCGTAATAATCACTTAATATATTTAGTTGGTGAAACGGGGGTTAAATATTGTGAAAAGTTACAAAATATCCAAATAAAAGAAATTTCAAGACACGAGATATATATTATGAGGAGAATATGTAGGACAATTAGCACAATAAAATTTCATGATAGGGAGGGAGAGCACCAAAGTTCTGGGAAAGTGTTAGGATGGAATAGGATCAAGGTTCAAGGTTCAGGCTGAAGCTTGACTATTGGAATATAAGTAGGTCAAGTCCTTCCAGCCAGACGGTTAGAGGACAAACAGGAATGCAGGTTCGGAAATGATACAAAATAAGGCTGGGGTCCAAGATTTTGCAGAAGCAGTTGAGGAAATATCTAGAGGTTGCAGGTTCAAATCAGATTATGAAGGGGGTTTATTTCAGAGTTTTTCAAAGTGTATGGAGAAGGGTAAGAATAATGAAGTGTTTCTCAAAGACATGTCAGCAATCTGTAATCTGGACTGGAAAGGTGAGAGAGAGAAGGTATGCCACTTAGAAGATTTGTATAATAGATCTCATAAAGGTTAAATTATTTGAGATGCAGTGATAGTAAGAGCATGGGAAAAAAGAGCACAGAGAGGGAAATATTAGCAGAATCTGGAAAATAATTGCATATAGGCTACATGATCAGTGAATTATGAAGGACAGACAAATAAGAATAGCAAATATTGACATCTGTTTACTCTGTACCATTACTTTTTAAAAAACTTTATTGGTGCCTACTCATTTAATTCTGCAACAAACCTATGAAATAGGTGCTATTGTTATCTTCAGTTTAAAGAAGAGGAGGTTGAGACTCATAGAAGCCAAGTAATTTCCCCTAGGTCTCGTGGGTAAGTGGCAAAGCCAGACTTCCAAAGCAGGCAGTCGGCTTTCAGCATCAGTGATTGCTCTACCCTTCCGCCCCTAAAATTTGAAATTCGAGTGACCGGGAGACTAGAGGGTAATGTTAAAAAATGGGAAAATTGAGAAGATACCATCAGTCCCTCTGAAAAAGGGGCTTTCGTGAAAATGACTGGCTGGTTAAGTGCTCAGAGCTTATACGCAGCAAAAGTTCAAATTCAAAGCCTAGTCTCATGACTCTCAACCCCTGTTCATTCCATCCTTTCACAGAGCCCCCCTTCATCTCCAAGTTAGTTACTAAGTATATTATTACTTGTTACTAACAACAACCCTACTTTCCTTGTAAATGAAGAAATCAATGTCAAATGAAATTCAGAGTAACTCAGGAAAGCCCAAGTACCAGCACCATCCCTTTTGCCCAGTGCACCATTACAAAGCAGGGGCAACATCACCATGCGCTGAGCTAAAATCCTTCCCTGGAGCCACCATAAATCTACTCTTTCTTCTGTATGATAGGCCTTCAAAGTTTGGAGATGAGTAAGTATCAGATGGCTGGCAATCTTCTTGTCTTTATAGTAAATGTCCCCTGTTCCTTTAATTGGTTTCATTTTTATCACCCTTTTTGTTCTTCTCAGAATGCATTAAAGTCAATCAATATCCTTCAAGGTGTGGAGCATAGAACTGAATGTAATTTTACAGTTATGGTCAGACTTGAGAAAAACAGAACAACTCTATGTGGGACTCATCCTAGATACCATATATCCACCAGAACAACTTAAATTTATATTTGCCATATAGCAGCCACATCACACTATGGATGTATAAAGCATTTAATTTATCTAAAACCTCAAGCCTCTTTCATAGTAATTCTAGTCCACAGTTTTAAGGAAAGAGGTAAAAGCCGTTCAAAATAATCTATGAATGCTATAGAAAGACTATGAAGGATGAAAACATTTTCCATATATTTTTAAAACAATGTATTTTTAAGAGTTGATATTATGGGTTTACTGTAGGATTTTACTTATGATTTTCTTGAATTGCAAATTTTAAAAAATTTCATGTCCTAACGAGCATGTCTTGAATTATTTAAAAGAATACATAAAAGTATGTTTATAATACAGGTAGTTGGTATTACCTCAGAATTTGTGAATTCAGACATAAAATGCGCAACATATGTATTCCTAAATCCTTTGATGTATAATTTATATTTACAACATGAGTTTATAGTTTGCACACCTATAGTGAATTTTAAATAGTAAAACTAGATTATTTATTCTTAAATATTCTATTATCAAGAGTTGGACTACTAACAATTTCACATTTAAATTTTAGGAGAAATTGACAAATGTACAAATATCTCTAAAGATATATTTTCACTGCATATTTCTGCTCATGAATTTGTCACATGTGACTGTGCATTACCATTTATATGAATTCACAATTTATAACCTATCTGTTTTAAATAATCCATTAAAATTTATAACATGAATGAAAACTAAATATAGAAAAGGTGGCTAAATACTACACATTGATTCAATGGATAAATTTATATTATAAAATAAATTATTCAGTTCATGCTTTCTGGCAAAATCAGATCTTCCTATCATATTATTTTAAATGCACTATTAAAATCAAACATACCACATAATATATTCATTCTGGCATACAGCATCGCTCAAGTCTTTCTCAACTTCACATTTATTTCCCTGTCAAATTGTTCTAATATTAGCACCCTAAAAATAAAGAAATGGAAAAGTGTTAAGTCAAATTTGGTTGGCATCAGAATTTCAGATCAAAAGACAGAAGTTTCATTTGCCTACTATCAATCACATTATTTGACGTGACTTGAGAGAGAGAGAGAGAGGAGGGGAAGGGAGGGGGTGGAGGCACAGAGAGAGAACATATTGTGACCGAACATCTGAACAATGCCTAGTTCCTCATTTGAAACACATGTTTTTGTTTTGTTTTGTTTTGTTTTGTTTTGTTTTTGTTTTTGTTTTTGTTTGAAACACATATTTTCAAACTCTAACAATTCAATTAAACATCGTCCTTGATATTTTTCCTTTGGAATTTAACACTGCTGCCCACCATCTTTTGCCTCCAGAGAGCTGTTTTCCTCAGAGCTCTCCTCAGCTGTGGTGCCTGTGGTGTTTGTTTGTTTACAAATGCTGTATTCTCAATATTGGAAGGATGTGTTTGCTGTTAAATTTGTATTTATCATATTAACCTTCCCTTGAATTCTGGTCACCCATTTCCTACTGCCTTATTAGCTATTCAATCCTTTAAAACATTCATTAAACTTTTGTTTTTTCAGTTTGTTTCCTTTTCATTTCTTGTTAATTTGTTTAACGTGTTAAACTGTGTTCTTTTGTTTAAATGTGGTTTATGTTATAAACAGACTAAGGTCATTGCATTACTTCCGGTTTTAAGAAAACATTATTACTCTCTTTTCTATCAAATATGCATCACAGTAACTCATAACTCATAGTGCTTAGATTTTATTGTTATTATTTTTGATGCTTCCTGTCACTGTTCTTGGTGATATTATTGTTAATATTGTTTTATCTGTAGAGGTTTAATTTTTCCTGAGTTGATGATACGTCTTAATAAGGCAGCTGTGTATTTGTTTATGTCAGGGTCTTGGGATTTTCACTGTTCCTGGACCAACCTTTCACTTAATTTTTCAATCTGGAGTTTTACACATTACACAGAAAGACTGTTTGGGATGCCTTTTCCATGTACAATTCCAAGTTAAAGACTTGGCTTCACATAAGTGACTTTTTTCCTTTCCCTAGACAATGAAACACACAAACTTTCAAAACTCTTGAGCTGAGAGGCAATTCTTAGATTCCTTTTTAAGGATAGTGTAATTATTTGAAGCCTGTTGCTTCGTATAGGAAAGCTCTCCATATAACCATATTACACCTCTAATTTCCTTATTTTCCTTTGAGCTTTACTTATATTGTCTTAATACTATATTTTATCAAGTGACTGTGTACATCACCACTGTAAGAATGATTCTTCTGTCTCATTATGAGCTAGAGCTTCTTAACAGAGCTGCCATCTTAAACTTCCTTGCAATAAAGGCTCTATCTTGATGTCAACTGCCTATTCTTACTGCTATTTTCTGACCACCTAAGTTCAGAATCTTCAATTACTGCTGATTGTCTCAGAATATAATTTAAACTCCTTACCTTGGAAAGCAAATTTTTCAAATATCTGTACTAAGTTTAACGTTCAAATATTCTATCAGATGAATCTACTTACATCAAATTATAGCAGACTGAGCATGGGCAATCAGGATACATGTCCCAAGACTTTTCTGACTCTATTTGTAAAAATAATGACTTACGTGCATTGAGCTAAACTTACCCTCAGTCAGGCTTTGGGCTGAAGCATATTTCATGTAATCTTTCTTATAAATAATTATAATATAAGTAATTAGATATGTAAGGAAATTTATACCTGGATAGATTAAATTTAACTATGATGACACAGATTCAGTAGAACCCAGCTATTTCTCAACCCAGATTTTTCCTCTCTTAGCTAAACTGTCCACTTCCGTTTCCCATTACTCCCAAATAATTGATCAATCAAGCCATACTGGAGGCCTTACACCAAATGTTCCAAATCTAATATCTATTTATGTATATAAATAATGCACATATATTCAAATACACAGCAGTTTTGTAAAAAGATATCAGATGATACAACCTTACACTTCTAGTACATCATTAAGTAGATACACAAAGCAACTATTGCTTGGTATAAATTTTTCTAGTATACTAAATCACTGAGAATGATATATTTCAGGTTTCCAAAGCATATGAAGTACCATTGAAAGTACACTGAAGATCGTTTTGATGAATTATTGTCCTAACATTCAGCTACCATGCTTGTCACCACGTCTGATGCAAACTCCTGCAACTCCCTTGCCCTATTTTTTCTCCTCTGTGGTTACCTGGGAGGAAAAAAAAAAAAAAAAAAAAAAAAAAAACCACTATATGAAAAAAATCAGACTTTTTTATACCTCACATTAGCATCTGAACACAACTGAAAAGAATCAAATAAACCTGGTTAGTGATAGTTTAATTTATGCTCACAGCTTCAAATAAACACTCAATCATCCCTGTAAATCCTACTACTTTTCCTTCTCTATTCTTTAAATTCCATCACTCCCTCTTTCCCCTATGAATATTAATTGGTCACAATACAGATATGCTAATAAAAAATAAGAGTAAACAGTAAGAAGCTATCTTAATTTCTTGCCATCAAAGAACAGATCTACCTTCATCAAATACTTTTGTTTTTGCTTATTTCTATAAAAATCAGAGAAATATTCCTGCTCCTTTCAAAGGTCAACCCCTTTATTTCTGCTCTAGTACCCAGGCCCCCTTACCTCCTCAAATATTTTGTTTCATCAGCTCTATGTTCTCTTCTGCATCATCTCTTTCTCTCCATCTACTTGTTAAGTCCATCAGAAGACTATTATAATTAATATCTCCCTTATCTCTACTCTTCTGACTCCAATCCTATACTTTTCATTAATACAAGTCTATATTTAATGTCTTAACTTCCTCAGCAAAATGAGTGAATTCCTTCACTCACTCCAAACCATCTTCAGCCACTATCCATTCATTGAACTTTCTCAAAGCCAGTGATGATATCCCTGAGGCCGAATCTGATCATTTTTGTGTCCCCATTTTACACAGCATCACAGCAGCTAAAAGTGCTGATGAATCTAAAATAGCATATTTATCTCCTATTGCTCAGAAATCTTCTCTGAACCCCAGATGCGTATTTCCAAGAGCCTACATTAGGTTTGAACTCGGATATATATAAGCATTCCAGACTTAAAATATTCAAAATTGACTTTAACTTCTACCCTCCCATATGGTCTTCCCTAAGCTCAGTAAATGGTACAATTATTCTACCCATTTTACAAACCCCAAGTCAACTCATTAGTCTTGATTTCATTTTTTTGTCTTACAGCTTACCCATCAGCAAGTTCTATATGTTTAACTAAAAAAGATATATCTTGAACCTGTCCATGTCTCACTCTTCCATTGCTTTCTTCCTAGTACAAGTCACTACAATGTTAAACTTGAACTACAGAACTACATTTCCTTTGTCCACTCTTGTATCTAATTCATTTTCTATGTGGCAGCCAGAGAGATTCTCTTTTAATCAGACCTTTGAAAGGCTTCTCATTATGTTTATAACAAAGCTCAAAACTTATTATCATGTCTAATAAAGCTTTCAGGATCAGGTGTGTGACCATGTTTGTCTAACCTCTTGCCTGTGTCTCATTCAGCATTTATTAATTACCTTCTCTGCCTTCTGTTGCTTGAAAACATGAGGATGTTTACAACCTTCGGGCTTTTTCACAGTTGTTTCTACCTAGAATATATACTTCTCACAGTCTTTTGTCTCATTCTTCTCATTAAGGTCTTATCATTCTGTAAGAAATGTTACCCCTGGCCACCCAATGTAAGGCACTCCTGAATCCTGACACTCTATCAAATCATTTTATTTCCTTTTTAGGAATATTCACTATCAGACCACATCATGCTTATCTTACTTGCTTTTTTATTTCTGAGGCCACACGTTCCCTTGTCCTCCTCACACAAATATACACTAGAACATAAACTTCATATGAAGAAGGAATCCTATATTTTTCACTAGTGTCTCCATAATATATGAAAAAGGCAAATCACTGACCAGATAGTGCATTATCAGTAAATATTTGTTGAGTGAATGAAAGACTAAATGAATAAATGCTAGAGGCTTTTTATTATATCCTGTTTATGGTGATTGGAGAGAAGTTTTTTTTTTTTTCTTTTCTTTTTTTTTTTTTTTTTTACTAAGAATGTTCTTACAAAAAAAGAATTTTATTTTATTTATTTTATTTTTTCTACTAATAAAAATATTTTTTTATTTTATAAATTTATTTATTTTTTTTTTTAATTTTTTTTTTATTTATTTATGATAGTTACAGAGAGAGAGAGAGAGGCAGAGACACAGGCAGAGGGAGAAGCAGGCTCCATGCACCGGGAGCCCGATGTGGGATTCGATCCCGGGTCTCCAGGATCGCGCCCTGGGCCAAAGGCAGGCGCCAAACCTCTGCGCCACCCAGGGATCCCCTTTATTTTATAAATTTATTTTTTATTGGTATTCACAAAAAAAGAATTTTAAAATAATAAAAGGTGATAAGGCCAATACCAAGAAATTTAGAATAAATAAAGAGTAAACAATTAAAAGTGATTACATTAAGGGTCACGTGGGTGGCTCAGTCACTTGAGCTTCTGACTCTTGGTTTCGGCTCAGGTCATAATCTCACAGTCATGAGATTGAGCCTTAAATCAGGTTCTGTATGCAGTGTGGAGTCTCCTTCAGATTTTCATTCCCTGTCTCTCCCACTCACTCTCTCTCTCTTTCTGAAATAAGTAAATAAAATCTTTTAAAAATAAATAAATAAAATGATAAAAGTGATTACATGAAAATAATATAAATCAGGAATTCAAGCACAATTTAAAGACTTTCACTCCATTTAAATATAGCAAATAAACCTATGAAATCAATGACATTAAAAATATTAAAATAAAAGTGAAGAAAGATTATGATTAAAGAATGTGATTCAAGAGGTAAAGATTATAAGCATTAACAGTAGGATTAAGTACTGAGGAAAAGAATTAAGCTCTAAGAGGTTAAGAGTATAAATATAAGAAGCTTAAATCATCTGCATATCTAGAAAAGAACAAGTAAGGAAACTATAAGGTTAAAGGAAAAAAAGGGAAGCAAAATGACTAAGTCAATATAAATCAGAAAAATTAGATGCATCAAAACTGTGTTACAATCCTAAATTTCCTGAATCTGTGGTTTGGTGTCTGTAATTAATTTTCAAAAATTCTTGGTCATTGTTTGTTTACATATTACTCCTGCTTTACTCTATTTTCTCCTTCTGGTGTTCCAGTTATATTTATGCTACACCTTTTGAAATGGTCCTACAATTTTTTAAAGTTTTGTCTTGACTTTGTTTTGTTTATTTCATTGAATTTTAGTTTGAGAAATTTCTATTAACATTTCTCCAAATTCAAAGATATTTTCTCAGTCATGCCGGGTCTACTGATGACCCAAAGGCATTCTTGAATTTCTTTTACTGTGTTTTTGATTTCTAGTATTTGCTTTTGATTCATTCATAGAGTTTCCATCTCTCTGCTTACCTTACCCCTTGCCTTGCACATTGTCTACTTTATCTGTTAGAACCCTTTCCATGATCATTGCTATTCTAAATGCTCTGATAATCCCAATATCTGTGTCATATCTAAATCTGTTTCTGATATCTATCTCTTCCAATTGTATTTTATTCTTGCCTTCTAGAATATCTAGCAATTTTTTGTTGACAACCAGACATAATATATCAGATAGTAGAAACATAAATAGGCCATTGGTGTGAGGTTTTATCTGGCTAGTAATTGAGCTGTATTTAATGTTTGCTGTAACTCTTGGCCAAAGATTCAAATTTCTCATGTGTCTTTGTTATATTTTCTGTTGCCTTTGAGCTTCCCTAAGAACTCTTTCTCAGTGTCTGTGCCTTGAAGCTCTTTTAGTTCTGTGTCGAAAGCTGAGCTGAGCTGGGAGCTGAGCTGTTATGCTAGGTGTCACAGTAGACAATTAAGACAATAAGCCAAAACAAAGTCAAGCTTTTAATCACTCACTGCTATAGCATAAAAACCAGGAAAAAGTGCCAGCTCCCTGAATGTTCCACTTTTTCCCTGTAGATGGTGCTAGGTAAGGGTCCCCTGTTTCAGTTCAGAAGGGAAAAGTGTCCTGAACAAAGTCTCCTGCTGTTTTATGGACTGAGGACCAGAGGATGGGTCTTAGAGGGTATGCAGCCTGGGGGGATAGACAGGTGGAGTCAATAGTAGTGGGAAAGTTCCAAGTGCTGGGTCAGGGTTGAGGTTCTATCCTCCCAAAAGGAATTCCAGGCAGATATGCTTAAGAAAGGCTTGGCCAAGGATCCCCACGAAAGAGGCCTCTAAAACCTATGCTGGGAATAGAGATATATGTAAAAGCATGGCCAGCCAAGTGGGCTGAATACAATCTGTTTAGGAGAAGGCAGCTTCCTGGATGAGGAGGACTGCTAGGTAAAGCCTTTGTAATTGCCTGTGTAATTGCCTATGGTCAGGCTTGAAAAAAAATCACACATAGGATTTGGGGTTGAAGCCAGATTCTTCAGTATAATGCTCTGTTATTACAGTGGAACCCTGTTGGTGTGAGGTAAGGTGTGGGAGAAAGTATATACTATATAATCTTTTAAATATCAGTCTTTTAGGGGACATCCTTTGTGACTTCTGTCAAAGAAGAAACGGAAGTTTATTTCATTTGTTTATATGGTATATCCACCATTAGTGATAAAATAAGCTATATGGATCCCTTGCATCTAAAAAAACCACTAAAATACGATAGAAACTGAAATGTTTGTTAATTGTTTAAAGAAACTGGAATTTTAACAAATATTTGGTGGCAGAGAGCTCAAAATTATAAACTTTGAAGAGATCTGGGAGCACAGATTTTCTTTCTAGATAATTAGGAAATATGTGCTAACTAGCATATCAAAGTAGATTATTAAGATAGAATTTAGAAATATTCACAATTACATATAAACATAAATCTGAATTAATGCTTATTTCCATCATCACTTCTATCACATTTTTCATTTCTTTGTGAATAATTCTTAGTGAAAATTTTATTGTGGATGCCAAGAGAGAATAAGAATATTAAAATAGGGGCACCTGGGTGGGTGGCTCAGTGGATGAGCACCTGCCTTCAGCTCAGGTCGTGATCCGGGGGTCCTGGGATCAAGTTCCACATCAGGGTGCCTCCAGGGAGCCTGCTTCTCCCTCTGCATTATGTCTCTGCCTCTCTATGTCTCTCATAAATAAATAAATAAAATCTTAAAAAAATAATATTAAAATAATTTACTGCAAATTAAATTAACTAACTAGAATGGGGAAAATAGAAGAATGCAGCAAGTAGTAAATAATCAAATATGGTTATTTTAATTACCATTTATTGATTGTGACACCATTTTCACATTATCAAATATTAATGTATAAACAAAAAACTAACCTATATTTGCAAAGAATTTTGTGTTAAAACATCCATAAAAGGCAGCCACTGTATACTCATGCTCTGGGTTGCCTTTGTGCTTCCTAACAATGATCAGCAATTCATTGGGGACATGCTCTCATGAATTTTAACCTCCCTTTGAAGTGTTTCAGACATGTAGTTCAATAGGAATATTGTTCCTCTTTGTCCCCTCTGAACAGATCTAGTTTGTTTCTGTTTTTATTTTTGCCTATAGTTAAGGATTTTTACAATTGGTTAAGAGCGATTCTGTGGGGTGTTTGGGGGGCGCAGTTAGTTGGGTGCATGACTCTTGGATCAGGTCATGATCTATCAAAAGTGGGGAGCAAAATAAATGTCATAGAGTAATAAGTTTAAAAATATTAACTCATGATCCCAGACTTTTAAGTCCTTAGTATGAATGGTTTTAGGGTATACAGAAACCTGTAAGCTTCTGATTTTACATCACTATTGACATCAAATAAGGAGAAACTGAATGTAGGAATGTAAAAACCAGAGGCAGAGAGGCTGATGAGCAAATGAGCCTTTCAGGTATCCTTGGGAGGAATTTAGATTTTTTAGGTCATTGAATTAGAATTTTGAACTGAATCTCTCCATATAGCCAAAGAATGAAAGGACACAGCTGGCCTTAAGTTTATTGACTAAGTAATCAAATGGTTAGATGTTATATGGAATAGACAACAACCACTCATAACTAGCTTCCAAAATATAATTAGTTCATGAGAATACTGATATGTTAACATAAATAGAAGCCTGGTGTTACCTACTTTAATTAGAGAAAAAACAAATACGGTTTTTGTCTGTATGCTTATTCATTTTTCCCAAATCCCTTAGAACTTAAGCATGCAAAACTGGAAAATGCAAAAACAAAATAATAGTCAATGCATTGGTATATTATTTCTCTCACAAACATCATGAGGGCTTAAAGAAAATCAAATGAACACACCTGCTCAAAATTATACTTTGCATATTTATGAAAGCAAGGTAATTGGGATTCAGGTAGTTGACACATAAAGGAGCCAAAGATGGCATCTGGGTATTATTGTCCCTATGTTGTTTATGTCTTCACTATAGGCTAAGAAATCTTAGGTCCAAAGCCTACCAGTGTCAAAATCAAGATTTTACACATCTAATTATTTTTAAAATAGCCCCCCAAAAAGCAGATTTTTGGCCATATAGAGCTTGCTTGCTTTGCATATCCTATGAAACATCATCCCATATATGCTTGCCTTTAAAGACAGAGCCTTGTGGTTATAATACTCCAAGCTGTTATGGCCCTTCAGAGTTCCATGACCCTTCGTCTTCCCATCATATTTCTTTTTTTTTGGGGGGGGGGGGAAACTGTAAAGTTCATTTATTTTTTTTTTATTTTTTTTTATTTTTTTTTTATTGGTGTTCAATTTACTAACATACAGAATAACCCCCAGTGCCCGTCACCCATTCACTCCCACCCCCCGCCCTCCTCCCCTTCCAACACCCCTAGTTCGTTTCCCAGAGTTAGCAGTCTTTACGTTCTGTCTCCCTTTCTGGAATTTCCCACACATTTCTTCCCCCTTCCCTTATATTCCCTTTCACTATTATTTATATTCCCCAAATGAATGAGAACATATAATGTTTGTCCTTCTCCAACTGGCTTACTTCACTCAGCATAATACCCTCCAGTTCCATCCACGTTGAAGCAAATGGTGGGTATTTGTCATTTCTAATAGCTGAGTAATATTCCATTGTATACATAAACCACATCTTCTTTATCCATTCATCTTTCGTTGGACACCGAGGCTCCTTCCACAGTTTGGCTATCGTGGCCATTGCTGCTATAAACATCGGGGTGCAGGTGTCCCGGCGTTTCATTGCATCTGTATCTTTGGGGTAAATCCCCAGCAGTGCAATTGCTGGGTCATAGGGCAGGTCTATTTTTAACTGTTTGAGGAACCTCCACACAGTTTTCCAGAGTGGCTGCACCAGTTCACATTCCCACCAACAGTGTATGAGGGTTCCCTTTTCTCCGCATCCTCTCCAATATTTGTTGTTTCCTGCCTTGTTAATTTGCCCCATTCTCACTGGTGTGAGGTGGTATCTCATTGTGGTTTTGATTTGTATTTCCCTGATGGCAAGTGATGCAGAGCATTTTCTCATGTGTATGTTGGCCATGTCTATGTCTTCCTCTGTGAGATTTCTGTTCATGTCTTTAAGTGACATCATGTTGACACATAATCCCTCTCTCCTATTGTCCTCACTCCCCAAGAATCCCCTTGCCCCCCTCTCCTTCTGGATGGTGGCCTTCTCACTGTAAGCCTCTGGACAGTCTCCTGCTGTGCAAGACTGCCCCTCACATGCAACTCTGTCCAAGCAACACCAAATAAAGCTAATCATGTGCTATTGCCTCTTGTGGTGACATATTTTCCTTGGGATCATCCTGAAATCCTTTGAATCCCTAATGTAGTTACAGAGAAAAACATAAAAATCATGTTGGCATTGTGGTAGACTAGATATCCTGAGGGGGGGAAAAAAGCACAAAAAAATAAAACATCAAAAAACTGTGAGAAAATTGCAAAATCTCCCAAAACCAAAAAAATAGGAAACTAGCAACAACGTTCCAGTGTTTCAAACAAAAATATACATAGATTTTCTTTGACTATGCCAGTTTTGATGCATATGCCCATTCTCTGAACCAACCACTATGGCTAAGAAGATAGAAAGGAACAATAGATTTCTTAGACTAGGTTTCAGGTTCCAACCCTGGAATTGTGGAGATAGGTTCCTAAAAACTAAATGGATCTCAAATGGAAATTAGAAGATATTGAGAACAATTGATAGAAAAATGTATACTGATTTCTTTTCCAACAAGAATTCAAGAATTCAGGAGGCAAGACCTAATTCAGAATTTAGGATTCAAGGGAACATTCCTAACTGGAACTTGCTAAGCAGGTTTAGTTAAATGTTAGATGGCCACCTTCGAATTTCTTGACTAGTATCTCCCAGTATGTGTTCCTCCACAAATATATAGTTAGTATGTGGGGAAAAAAGAGAGAAAAAATGTTTGATGTTCATATAATATTAGAAAATATTCACTTAGTAAAGTTAAATGAGTTCCCTGTAACTCTCCCTAAAATCATTATAAAGTTAGGGGCACCTCGGTGGCTCAGTCAGTTATGCATCTGACTCTTGGTTTCAGCTCAGGTCATGAGCTCATGGTTGTGAGATTGAGCCCTGTGTAGGTCTCCGTGCTGGGTGCAGAGTCTGCTTAGGATTCTCCCCCTGTCTGCGCCTCCCTCCACTCAGTCTCTTTCTTTCTCTGAAATAACTAAACAATCTTTTTTAAAAAGTCACTAATAAAGTTAAAATGCAAAAAAAAAAAAAAGTTAAAATGCATTTCAAGTATTTACTAAAAGTATGTATTACATATTGTAACTCAAACATACTTAACCAGGGAAGCCTTTTTCTGGAATGGTTATCAGTGGATTAATTTTTGAAAGACATACCTGGATAATTGTGTTTCTAAATCAGTTGCTGGCTTTGCTAGGTAGACCAGCAGAGTATCTTTCTTACAACCAGGAGTTTACAATCCATATTCCCTCGATAACCTCAACAAAATGCAGTCAGAATAACATATGTTTGTCATCTTTCTGATACTGAGTACATTTAATTTTCTAATTGTGATTAATTATGTCAGGGAATTCTTCATGTGCATGAACTTTAAAGCCTCCTAATTAAAATGACTGAATTTGCATTATTTGCAATAATTATGCAAAAATACCATATATGATAGTCATTGTTACTCTTGAGTTCTAGAGTGTTTTATTTTTTTAAAGTTTGTATTGTAATTCTAGTTAACATACAGTGTTATATTAGTTTCAGGTGTACAATTGTCTAAAGTATTTTAATAATCTAAGGTTTATGAGGTACTGGAGGTTAATCTGTTCCAAGAAAGAGGGAACTTGTCTCAAATTTAAAACAAAACATATAGATTTTTAAAGTTGAAGTTACTTTATCTGAGCAAGTCCACCAAACTATTTCATTCAGTGTCTTAGTTATTTTTGGTAGAAGTGACATCAGCTTTATATAATATAAATTCAAAAGGCAGTATTTTAAACTGGATGGAAATATATCTGTCATGTAAAACTCTGAGTTTGTATGGCAGCTCAGTCCTAAAATGCTGTGATGGATTCATGCTTCCTCTGGCTGGTTGCTCTAATATCTCTAGAATGTTAACCTTGCCATGTGATCCAAAACAGCCACTCCAAGTCCTCATTTCAACCGGTTGGAAGGTAAAAAGAGAATAGGAAGGCAGAGTTAGGGTCTCCCATCACAACATTCAGTAGACATCATTCAAGTTCCAAGGCACTAATGCCCAGTAGATACAGAATGCCAGTCACAATGTGCAATTTAAAATTTTCTAGTAGCTCCATTAAGAAAGTACATAGAAACAGGAAAAGTTATTTTAATATTTTTTTGTTTTATTTGACCTAATTTATCTAAAATGTTATCATTTAACATGCAATTCATAGTAAGTTTTAATGAAATATATGACATTTTTATATTGTCTTCAGAATCTGATGTTCTTTACATTGACAGTGTATCTTAAATTGGACCCTACATTTTTGTTGAAAATATTTGTTTTGATTTCATAGAATTCATATTGAAAAAGTAAATGCAACATACCAGTTTTCCAAACATATCTAAGTATTTTTCAATAACTGAATTAAATATCAATTATTAAAATTCAAAAAAGTTAGGTCACCTGGGTGGCTCAGCGGTTTAGCACCGCCTTTGGCCCAGGGCATGATCCTAAAGACCTGGGATCGAGTCCTATGTTGGGCTCCCTGCATGGAGCCTGCTTTTCCCTCTGCCTGTGTCCCTCATGAATAAACAAATAAAATCTTTTAAAAAAATCAATAAAGCTTAAAATTCAGCTCCTCTATCAAACTAGCCACATTTTAAGTCTCGAAAGACACATGTGTCTAGTGGCTCCCACATTGGACTACACAGTATGAAATACTGACTGGCAGTGGGGTCTATGCTGTGTGCACTATATTTAGATCAGCATATTGTCCCTAAACACAGCTCCTGTTTGCTTTAACTTAGTAGTCTACAAGTTATCCAGAAGTGAGAAGTTGGTCATAGATTCAAGGGTTTTTTGGAAATTTACCTCTATTCTGGTCAGCTACTCAGCTATGTGTCTAGCTAAAGGTGAATCTTCCTATTTCAAATAAAAATAGAGAGGGGTATTGAAGGACAATTAACAATATCTGCCAAAAAGAAAATATCTGCCACAGTGCACCCAAATGTCCATCTATGCCATTTCCCACACAGAAATACATCCCATTATTACACTTAGCTCAAAGTTAAGGGTCCCAGGACAATGTACAATCCTTTCAAAGGCCATATGTGGCTCTTTATAGTCCATCCACCTATA